>NC_133777.1:13005402-13305402 GCF_003597395.2 Chelonoidis abingdonii
TGCTGACTGCTTCTGATCACCTTGTTTTCCTCTAAGTGTTTCAGGATGGATTCCTTCAGCACCTGCTCCATGATTTTTCCAGGGATTGTGGTGAGACTGATTGGTCTGTAGTTCCCTGGATCCTCCTTTTTCCCTTTCTTAAAGATAGGTACTATATGATATCAAACAGATTGAGATATATTCACACTGCCCCATCCTCCATGCAAACTCCCAACAAATCTCCATGGTCCCTATGCATATCTCTTATCTGACCAATTAATATCCACATTGTGGCGGAATTACAGTGAAACTACAATTGAGCCACAGTCCTGCAGTTTGTTGCTCACCAGCAGACCTCTGCACCTGTGTTGAGCCCCACTGACTACAACAGGACTCTGCACAGTTGCATGGGTCCACCCATGCACAATGACTTGCGGGCCAGAAGCAAAGACTATAATGTAAAGGGATAATGGTTTAAATGTATGACTTGATTTTAAAGCCAGGGCAAAGATGTGGCTTACTGAGGCAATCATCAATATACAAAGATAAGAAGCACAAAGTGCAGTTAGGAGTTAGTATAGACAGCTGGCACAGGAAGACTTATTTCATTGTATATTTTTGAGGGATGCTGACAATTTGGCTTAGTTTGAAAATCCAGCAAACAGGCAGCATGAAATGGATTCAGACCCCCAGGAAAGCTGCATTTCCACACAAAATGCCTTGCACAAACCATTAGAAAGCATTAGAAAAAAGCCACTGTAAAGTGCATTGAAATGACTACAGCACAGGTTATTGGGACTGCAATGCTTTGAGGTGAGTATAAGGTACTGCCCAGGAAAGTCACAACAGAGATGGCTCTGAGGAATAGGACAATTTCTTTCTGAGGCCTCCCCCCTCCAACACACTATAGAAACTCCATGGCCCTATTGTGCCACAATAACTGTTTTTCTGCATATAATAGCCAGGACCAGCATTAGGGGGTAGCAAGCAGGGCAGTTTTCCAGGGCCCCACGCCAAAGGCTTCAGCTTTAGCCCCCGATGGTGGGGCTTGGGGCTCCAGACTGCAGTCCTGCACAGAAGGACTTTGGCTTTCTGTCCTCGGCCTTAGCAAGTCTAACATCGGCCATGCTTGACGGACCCCCTGAAACCTGCTTACGCCTCCCCCGCTCACAGGGGGGCCTGGATTCCTGGTTGAGAACCATTGGAATAGGAGATAGTCTATCATCATGCTACAATACTTTTGCATATGTGGTGGGGGGCTCCAGGCAATCCACCACCAAAGCATTGAACAGGATGGGATGCTACAGGGAGTAAAACAATACTTCAAGGGTGGCCAGATTGCAAGGCGGAAGAGCCACAGGAGTTTATCCACTATCACTGGGAAAGGATGAGGTATGTGTGCCAGATGGGATTTTGCTTAAAGGGGACAAAGCAGTAAACCCAGCAGATTTAAGACCTTGGATATTAAGCATACCTGAGATGAACCCAGCAGTGGATCTACTGGCCAGGCATGAATGGCTATGGAACAGTGCGAGCTGTGCTGAGTGTAGTGATCAACAACAGAAGGAGACTACATACAGCCTAACCTGACTCTGAGAAAAGGCCAGAACAGTCCTGTTTGTGTAGATGATAACATTTTCAAAAGTGCCCAAGTCACTTAGTGACTTTCAATGGGACTTTGTCTCCTTAGATACTTATGAAAATGTTTCAGTCTTTTAATTGTGTCTATCCCATACTCTAGGCACATTACACACATTCAAAAGATAAACATTTACAAAATGCATCAAATGAAGCTGGGACCATAGGAAGTGCCCTGTTGGGTAAGAACAGTTGTCCATCTAGTATCTGTTTCTAACAGTAGCCATTATCAGATGCTTCTAAAAGAGTTGCACGATGTCCCATAGTGAACAGTTATGGAATAACTGGCCCATAAGGGAAAACAACAAGGATTCCTTGTGGCACCTTAGAGAGTAACAAATTTATTTGGGCATAAACTTTTGTGGGCTAGAACCCACTTCATCAGATGCATGGAGTGGAAAATACAGGAGCAGGTATAAATACATGAAAAGATGTGAGTCCAGTTTGCAAATTAATTCCAGTTCTGCAGACACCATCAGATTAGGCCTGAATAAAGACTGGGAGTGGTTGGGTCATTACAAAATCTAAACCTAATTTCCTCAATACTAATTTCCCCCTACTGTTACTCGCACCTTCTTGTCGACTGTCTGAAATGGGCCACTCTCATTACCACTTCAAAAGTTATTTTTCCTCCCTTGGTATCCTGTTGTCAATTGAATTGTCTCATTAAACTGATCTCACACTTGGTAAGGCAACTCACATCTTTTCATGTATTTATACCTGCTCCTGTATTAGTGTCTCTTTCATTCTGTATGCAGCATAGTGCTTGTCTGACCACTACTGTGCATTGGGAACCTAGAGTAATTTGAATTACTCATAAAAATTGCTTTTAAAATGACTTTGCATTTACGGATGCTGAATTTCATCTGCCATTATGCTGCTCATTTGCCTAGCTTGCTTAGGACTCTCCGGAGTTTTTTAGAGTCTTGTCTACTGTTGACTAGCCTAAATAATGTTGTGTTATCTGCCAGTTTTGCCACTTAATTGTTGTCCCCTTTTTCTAAACCATTAATGGGTTTATTAAACACCAGCTGTCCTAGTTTATATCCTTGAGATAGCCTCTTACTAACCTTTTACCCTGTGATTATTGAGGGTATGTCTATACTGGGAAAATGAAGCTATGTTAGAAAAAGTATTATCTCACATGTTTTAATTAGCATGTTGTTAACAACACTTACTGCCATCCATTGTGGACAAAACACGTTAGCTGGCTGTGATTAAGCCTCCATCACAGCTTCCTTTCACCCCAAATTAATTGCTGTTGCCCCCAAACCCCCAAAAAGCTTGGGAGAACAGGCTGCATGTCCTAAAGCTCACCAAATCTGGTCTTTGGAGACGGAGCTTTCTCAGGGTCTGGTTTGAGGGACTGGAACTAACTCCCTTGGGGAATTGAGAACTGTCACAAACATTCCCACCTTCTCTTCCAAGTGCAACACACACTTTTCTGACCTGCCTTCTCTAACAACTACATAGCAGCACATATATTTAAAAGACCAAAACAAAGCCCTACCAAAACAAAATCTTATTGTGACCGATGAACCCTTCACTGTCAGCTGGCAAGATTTCTTAGTATGTACTTTCTGGTTCAACAAAATATGGCATGTGAGGTCTTAAAGAAAAGCCAGAATCACACTGTTCATTAATAGCATTGTGAAATGTACCGACACTATGCAAGGAGTTATGTATGTCTACTGAAAATTTGCTTTAAAGTGTGTATCAAGGCAGAGTTGACAAACTGGCTTTCTGTCATGCAAAAGAGGTTTAGTCACCTGTCTGTTGGCATGTAAATTAAACATTGTAAGTTAACAGCATAGAGAGTCATTTACATATAAAGTCAATGAGAGGATGTGAAATCAACAGAGAGGCAGCACAGTAGAAACTAAGCCACAGAGGTTATCTTGATTCTGATACAGAAAGTGAACTTTGGTGGATATAAGAAGAAGGCAAGGAAAACACCACATCATTCTCCTCCTAGGAAGCAATCAGGCTGTGTGATTATATTCATGAAAATGGGACCACAAAGGGCCTTGGTTAAAATGCTGCAAAGGACATTTGTTGTGAGATAAATTCCTTTAGACAGAAGGCTAGCTTGTTAAATTTAGTCTCTCGAAATCATGTTATGATTTTGTTCTATATGTAACCTTTGATTTTCATTATTCTTAGTATTTCTTAACTCTGATAATAAACATGTTGTTGTTTTCACTATAAATATATCCAAGTGTTGGGATATTAAGCAGGGGCTGATCCTGAGTTGAATCATACAAGCTGGTGTGTACACTTTCCTCTTGGAGACAGCAGACCTGCTGTTTCTGGGAGTGTTTGGTGGATAAGGAGCTAGACACTATAGGGAAATGCTTCAAAGGGGCTCGGGGATGGGATGCACCTATTGTTAAACTTCAAAGCAAAATAAGGGCTGGCATAATCCCTCGGAGAGTGCTTGGGTGGGTCATAGGCTGGTAGCATCAGGGAGCTGACACTCAGTTAAGCACAAGCAAGTCTCTCTCATGCTGAGGGCAGGGGGTAACAAGGTGATGCCCAGTCCTGGGTACCCCAAGAACCTATACTGTGCACACGGTTCCACTCCTGGAAAGAAAATGTATCGCAAGACACAGATTTGTCACGTTCCTTATTGTACTACTGGAAGGCACTCTGGTACTATGCTGATGAGGGTTGTATAAGAAGTTATGTAGAGCAGAATGGTAGCACATTGGAACTCTGAGCCTGAGCACCTGACAGGATGACAACTGCTGCAATATCATAGGGTAGAGAGGCAGTTTCTGAAAGTGACAAGCCCCAAACCATGTAGGGTTTTATAGGTCAAACCCAGCTCCTTCAGCTTGATCCAGACATTATCTGGTGATTGTGGAGCACAGGTGTCATGTGCACATCGAGGGAGACGTTGCTGATAAGCCACCACTTTCTGCAAGAGAAGTTTCAAGGCGTAACTCCAAGTCTAGGGCACTACTGTAATCTAATCCGGGGTGACAAAGGCACAGGCAGCCAAAAGGATGCAGCTTTAGTGCCAAGAGCAGCTCATAAGCACCCTGGCAACTGCTGCTATTGGAACAGCTGGTGATGCAGCAAGACTCCCAGGTTATGAGCCATAGAAACAGAGAAGGGGATACCTGTCACAGAGTGGCACCGATGTCATAGCTGCCATTTCCTCTGGCTAGAGTGACTAGATGTCCCAATTTTATAGGGACATTCCCGATATTTGGGCCTTTTTCTTCCATAGGCACCTATTCCCCCTTCCCCCTTCCCGATTTTTCACACTTGCTGTCTGGTCACCCTACCTCTGGCCCTTTTCTCCATCTCCTGAGCACCACCCCAAAAATCAAGATCCAGATGTCCAGGACACTTTGACAACTAGGGACCCCAGGCTGGGGGAAGGAGGCGCCCCTCCCCGGGCATATCTGTCTGCCTCTCACACACGCTGCGGTCCCTGGAGCAGGTTGCGTCCCCCTCCTTTGGTGCCCCTCTCCCCTAGCCTCCCCCCGGGCGCCCCCCACCGCCCCCCGCTCCCCGGATCAGAGCCTGCTTTGCCTGCAGGAGGTGGGGAGGAAGGCTGTGCTTATGCGTGACTGACAGCAGACGGGACTTCCTGCGGGGGAGCTGCTGCAGCGCCCTAACGCTTTGTAGACGAGCTCTCTGGGGTTGGGGGGCAGGGCGGTGAAGGGGAACCCTCCGCTGGAGACCTTCCAGTGCTGCCAAGGAAGAGGACGGGCAGCAGCAGCCAGGGAAGGAGGAGGCGGCTGCACTGCAGAATAACAGGATCCCTCACCCCCCTGCGTAAGGGAAGAGAGAGAAGAGCCGCTGCTGTCACTGCTCCAGCCACTCAGGTATTTATATGGCCCCTCTGACTCCACATTCTTTCCCCACGGCTCCTCTTGTCCCCTAGCCTGGTTTGGCACCATTGCGTCCTCCTTCCTCTCTGGTTTTGACAGCCCCTTTCCTCTCCATCCCCCTAGCCCCCCCGGCTTTGGAGCTGCTGCCCAGCAACAATGGGTTTATTGCAGCACAAAGCCTGGTGCTAGTGGTGGAGGGAGGGGAGGGGGCTGCTTATTCTCTTCATCACCCCCCCTCCCCGGTGCCATTCACAAAGGCTGGGAGATGCTCTGATGGAGGGGATGTCGTCTCTGGCACTGGGACAATTGAAAAGAGATGCCCCCTTTCCTGTCCCTTTTCCTACCCGCATCCCCATCCGAAAACAAATCCCAGTCGAGCATGAGAGTCTCCCACTTCACTGTAAAACTCATAGCTAAATTCTCTCCTACATGGAGGGAGACACTTTAAAAACTGCTTTAAAATGAATTCTTGGGAGGAAAGGGTTTCCCTCCAAATCAGCTTTAAGACATAGTCCCCAACCTTAGCTCAAGTTTCAGTTAGTTGGAGGGAGAATGGTTTCGTTTCAGATTCATTTTGAGCCAGGTTTATAAGAGCATCTGGCTCTTGTGATGAAGGATTTTGCTGTGCTGTTTTTTGTTCCAAGGGAGCATTTAAGCATCTCATCTATTGTTTTTCTTAAAAAAAAATAATATCCCTCTTGTTTGAAATTGTCCCCAGTCATGAAACATTCCTGCGGGTTAAAAACAAACCTCAAAAGCTGCTCTGAGGATGGGAATTGAGAAGAGATGATGAAACTTAAATTATCTGATATAAATTAATATACATCTAATAGACCACAAACATATGCCCTTTTATTTTGTAGTGGGTGAACACACATTAATCGGAGGAATCAAACATGTTTTTCCTTCATCACCAAACTCCTCTTTGGTGCAAGAGAGCTGCCCCATATATATCTTTAAAAAGGAGTGTTAAAGTATTTTACTAGAGACAGATGCCCCTCCATCTTCTACAGAAATCTAGGACCCTGCAAAGAGGGACCTAGACTCCATTTGTACACCAATGGGGACATTACTCTAAATTGTCATCTGGCAGATATCTTTAAAACTCATAGTGTGCATGATTTATTGCAGCATTGTTTTTAAATGTTGAAGAATGTCTAATAATTTGAATGCTCTTTTTTGTAATTCTTTGTATGTTGATTTTGTAGAGATGACATGATTCAGTATTTGCATGTGAAGTGCCACAGCTCTGAAATGTGCTGAATCGTTAGCTTGTGAAGAGAAGATGTACAATATTAAAATACCTTAGCTCTGTCAAATTGCTTTGACAAAAGACTTCAGGAATTCTCTTTGATATCTAAATTGCACCATTTTCTTACCTACGTTTGTTTTCTGTTTACAAGCCTGAAGATGGCTGCTTCTTCCTCCTACAATGTGGAAGAAGATGAGAGTCTGAAGGGATGTGAGCTCTATGTTCAGAAGCATAACATCCAACAGATTTTGAAAGAGTGCATTGTAAACCTTTGCATCGCAAAACCAGACCGGCCAATGAAGTTCCTCAGAGAACATTTTGAAAAATTAGAAAAGGTCAGTGACTTTCATGTGGCTTCTATTTCAGTTTCCAAGTGTATGAATGCAAAGGATGTTCTTAAAGTTTAATTTTTTCCTAGCATTCTGCTTTAACTTTTAATAAAAGCTCTTAAGAAACAAACTTTTGTTTGCATATGTCCAGTGCAGTATCTGATATCATGCACAACTTTTTTGTGGGATAAGGGTTATAATTTCTCAGCAGATTGCAAGGACAATTGCACTGACTGATAAAATTGATCCAGAGAGTTATAAAAATGTATAGCATTATAACATACAGGGCCCTGTTCTCCCCTTCCTTCAAAAGGACCTGCACAGCAGAGCAACGTGTGGATTCTTCCTATTCATTCCAGTGTCAGGAGGTGTAGTTTGCCCTTACGTCCATCATGGAATCTCCGAGTTCGGGGTAGATCTTGGGAAATGCGGAGGGGCCAGTCTGCTACTTGACCACACTGACTCCTGTCCATACTGGAGAGCACAAGTCCCGCAGGAGTGGTGCTTACAAGGACTATCTATACTTTGACTGCTCTGAAAAGGCGTGTTGCACAGTGTAGAGGCATGTCATTATGCTAGGCTGATCTGGAGTGCCCCCTCACAGATGAACCCTTACTTATTTTTTCCCACGCCCATGGGAATCAAGAAGTCCAAACAGACTGTTGGATGCTAAGAAGCACCTCCTTGTGGAGGGTCTCATTTATTAACAGAAAAGCCAGTACAGAGCATAAACAAAACTTTCACCTCAACATCTCAGCTGCATGACTGGGTCATTCTTAGTCAATCTGTCTTTCACCTGATTCTAGGGCTCACCTTTACCCGGACTCTTCTTCAAGGGTTCTCTCAGTTTCAGTCTTTGCCTCTGGAGTTAGGACTCTTGCCCCTACCAGAGTAAGAGCCTTCTCTGGAGTGAGGGGAGTTAGTCCACTGTGACTCTTCCCCAGGGACAGCAGGTGATCCCTGTCAGGCAAAGCCTCCGACCACTGTCTAGGAGATCCTGGCTGAGACCAGGCCCTCTAGGATACCTGCTGACTGCATCCCTCTTCCTACAAGGCTCCCCTCTCTAAGAGCACCTCTTACAGGTTCCCCATTCTGGTGGGTTCCACAGACAGCTCACCCTCTAGGTTCCCTGCTCAGCCTTTTCCAGGGAGCTCCTCCCTGCTAGAGCTTCTTGTCTCCATTTAGAGATTTCGTCTAACTAAGCTTGGATAATCTTTAGTAAATGAGCACCTGGACCTAATAATCAGCCACCTGGGGTAGACAGTTACCCCCTGATGAGGCTTTCATAAGGTGGTCACAGGCACTTGGCCCTAAATTCCACCCTTTATCTGGAAAAGCAGCACCGATAAACACATCCTCAGCTGGAACGCGACGGAGCTTGCCAAAAGCTATCTTGGCATGAGAAGGAAGAGGGGAAGCATATTGCAAAGAACTTTCTCCTCTGTGGAGATAGGATTCCCTCCAAGCATAGATGCAGAAGGAAGCATGTGGCCCTGGATCTTTAAATGTGCAAGGCCTCAGTCCTGCAAAGACTTACACATGTACTTAACTTTAAGCCTAAGAGTCCTAGTGGGACTACTTGTGTGCTTAAAGTAAGTGTGTAAATTTTTACAGGATCACGGTCTACGTTTTATGTGGTTGCAACTTGACTTCATTTTTTAAAGTATTTTTATTGTAAATGTGGAATTTTAAGTTAAAAAGGAAAAAAATATGCACAGAACAAGAAATAAAATAATCAGCTGCAAATGCAGCCCATGTACTATATGTTATGCATGCATTGTATATATGAGTGGCTGTGTTTACACTGCATATTAGATATATTTTACTGTCTGTACAGGATAGTACACCCCAAACTGGTGTTGTTTTAAAATAAAAAAGAACTATTCATATACTGTTGGAAACATCTTAGCGTGTACATCATGTTATGAGGGGGTAACACTCTTAGGGGAGCACCAAGATCATTAGCTGTGCCACATATATGACAAAAAAGACAAAATTCACATCAAAACAGTTTTTTCTAAACTTTTGAAAACTGAACTCCACTTCAGCACAATGAAAGCAATTTTGGTCCCTCTACCTTGCTATGTATTGGTAGAGACTTACCCATTTTAATGTATACATCTTCTGAACTTTGTAGCTAGTGTGAGGGGGATGTGCATCATACTTTTGCAAAACACTGTCTTAAAATGTGCCATGCTAGTCCATATTATTTCAATATTTTATCATTATTCTCCTTGGCTAATGGGATTATTTATTTGTATTGCAGTAGCAAGGGATCGTGGCTCCACTGTGTTAGATGCTGTATACAGAATTAGAACTTACATTGTCCCTGTCCAGAGAACTTACATTATTTTCACTTAGGTTCTTACTATTTCAGGAGAGAGCAGTAGATAAGAGTTCATAGTAGTAAACAACCTGCCCCATACAAACCAGTGAAAACTTTCCAGTGTTTGGAAAGCCAATGAGATTAGAGGCTAGATCTTCTCTTATGTGAGAAAAACCCAAGCAGGACAGGAAATTCTGTGAATTTCATGTTGACAGTGGAAGGAGGCAATGTTTGCCTTAACCCCTAGGGAACAGTCAGGGGAGTCAGACCCTGTAGTGCTTAAAGTTGGGTGATGTCCCAAAGGGTTGTGTAGACCTGGTAAAAAAATAAAATAATTGAGCTGGGTTGCTGAGGGGTGCACTTTAAACAATATCTTACCAAAGCTGCTGATTCCCAGTTTATGATAGGCTCCCCACTTTTTTCAGACCACTTTAAACACAGAGTTTAAGCACTGAATCTACAGATCTTGGGACATCCCTGGAAACCTATAGCTTTCAAATAGTGGCTAGTTTCTATCTCTGTATAGCAGCATGACTCCCTCAATCAGCAGTCTCCAAAGACCTCCTTGAGGGGAAAGGAGTTCACATCATTGAGCGTCTTCCAATGTAGGATAAGGTTGACTAGGTCAATTGTTTGGGATTGATGGGACGAACCAATGCCCTTGGAGAGTGGTCCTCACAATCGTACCCAGCTTGCTGAGCTCTAAACTCACAGGGGCAACAGTACGAAGATGCTGTGGAGGCAGCACTCCCCTCTTTTCTATGCAATCATCCAAGATCCAACTGAGCTGTGTGATCCCTCAATGAGTAGAAGTATCTAGGGTGATCAGGTCCAATATGTTGCTAGCAACATAAGATCCTCAGCCCTGCAATGTGCACAAGTGTACAGAATAATAGAATATCAGGGTTGGAAGGGACCTCAGGAGCTCATCTAGTCCAACCCCCTGCTCAAAACAGGACCAATCCCCAACTAAATTATCTCATCCATTGCTTTGTCAAGCCTGACCTTAAAAACCTCTAAGGAAAGAGATTCCACCATCTCCCTAGGTAACCCATTCCAGTGCTTCACCACCCTTCTAGTGAAAAAGTTTTTCCTAATAGCCAACCTAAATCTCCCCCACTGCAGCTTAAGACCATCACTCCTTGTTCTGTCATCTGGTACCACTGAGAATAGTCTAGATCCATCCTCTTTGGAACTCTCTTTCAGGTAGTTGAAAGCAGTTATGAAATCCCCCCTCATTCTTCTCTTCTGCAAACTAAACAATCCCAGTTTTCTCAGCCTCTCCTCATAAGTCATGTGCTCCAGCCCCCTAATAATTTTTGTTGCCCTCTGCTGGACTCTCTCCAATTTTTCCACATCCTTCTTGTACTGTGGGGCCCAAAGCCGGACACAGTACTCCAGATGAGGCCTCACCAATGTTGAATAGAGGGGAATGATCATATTCATCCCTCCATCTGCTGGTAATACCCCTACTTATACAGCCCAAAATGCCATTAGCCTTCTTGACAACAAGGGCATACTGTTGACTCATATCCAGCTTCTCATCCACTGTAACCCCTAGGTCCTTTTCTGCAGAACTGCTGCCTAGCCATTCGGTCCCTAGTCTGTAGCAGAGCATGGGATTCTTCCGTCCTAAGTGCAGGACTCTGCACTTGTGCTTGTTGAACTTCATCAGATTTCTTTTCGTCCAATCCTCTAATTTGTCTGGGTCCCTCTGTATCCTATTCCCTACCCTCCGGCGTATCTACCACTCCTCCCAGTTTAGTGTCATCTGCAAACTTGCTGAGGGTGCAATCCACGCCATCATCCAGATCATTAATGACAAAATTGAATAAAACTGGCCCCAGGACCGACCCTTGGAGCACTCTGCTTGATACTGGCTGCCAACTAGACATGGAGCCATTGATCACTACCCATTGAGCCCGACGATCTACCCAGCTTTCTATCCACCTTATAGTCCATTCATCCAGCTCACACTTCTTTAACTTGCCAGCAAGAATACTGTGGGAGACCGTATCAAAAGCTTTGTTAAAGTCAAGGAACAACACGTCCACTGCTTTCCCCTCATCCACGGAGCCAATTATCTCATCATAGAATCCCTGTCCCCATATGGAACCCCACTGAAGCAGTGAGGTTCCATATAGGCTCTGGGCATCACATGTAGAATCAGGACCCAAGAGTGCAAAACTGGTGAATCCTGCACTTTGATGGCTTGTGATGGGGCGATTTATAATTTGTAAACAAAAGTCAAGAGAATTACTTCAAAAACCTTCTATCCTGTTTTTAATATGTACTGACACTATTATTACAGGCAATAGTGCCAAGATAATTTTAATATACCTTGTGTTTGCTGAATTATGAGCTCAACAATTGCTGTCAGAATTTGAGCTACACTAAATATGACTGTTCATACAATATTTTACTCTTGCTTAGGCAGAGCAATGAAAATCTTTGAGTTTAAGATTTTGCTTAAAACTTTTGATCTAAGAGTTGTTTTCAAAAAATTGGATATTTTAGTTCATTTTCCAAATTTCTAAAGTTAAAGAAAAATCTAACTTTGTTTTTTGAGAAATGGCAATAGACTTGAAGGCCAGGACATATTCTCCAAAGTTCACTGAGAAATTTTGGGATGAGAGGTGGGGTTATTGACACAAACTTGATTTACTAACCATAGCAATTCCAGAATGTAGGAATTTAAAAATAATTGGTGGGAATCATTAGTACATCTGTTTCTGTTCATTAAATACAGCAGGACCTGGTTGTCTTCAATGTACTACATCAGCTCTTATCTTTTTACTATTTTATGTTGCTCTGAAGTGAGATAGGTGCCTAGCAGTACAGGTAAGTCAGGATGATCCCTGCCCCAAGGAGTTTATAAACAAATATCGAAGGACACAATGCAATGAGTGACAAAACATTAGGGAGAGATTGTGAGGGGAAGGCCAGAGTGACAATGAGATTACTTTGTTCCTTAACAAAGGTTTCTGCACAGCACAGATTGATGGTGGTTCTTAATGAAAGATCCGAATGAGAAGGCAGTGGGCTTAAAACAAAATGTGGGACCTTGAACATCGTTAGTTTACAGATAGAGCTTTCACAAACCAGAACAAATAGCCTAACCAATAATGAGTACAGCCCCAAACAGTCCATTTCTTCCAAGTCACCTCCTCCTCAAATGCCCAAGGGAAGAAAAAATGGACTTAGCAGCATTCCTGGAATGTAAACAAATCCTGGGTCTGTTGGATCAAAGGTGCAGTTGTCTAAGCCAAACATTAGTCACAGAGAACACACCTATAATGTTGCTAAGGGAATATCTCTTGCCCAACAAAGGATAAAATGTTAATAAAACCCTTGTTTACTGTTATAGCATTAAACCGTTAAGTGTGGTCTGGGGTTCCATGGAAAGTTCTTGCTGACTTATTCTCATTGTAACAACTGCCATTAAAAATCTTGAACCTTTTGTTGAACACAAAAAAGAACAGAAAACAGTTAAAGCATTTGGAACTTAAAGAATTAATTAAGGTTTTCATTTGAACAATTTCCCTTATTCTCATTTTCTTTAGCTTTATAGATTCTTTTATAGGAGGATACCTCTGCTTGATGGACTTTTTAGATGATATTAACTGTCCTTTTTGCGGAAAAGAGAAATAACTTGTCTGGTTTCCTTTAGGACAAAACCAACCAAACACACACACCAAGGGAGAAAGAAAGGATAGCAAAAGAGCGAACCTAGTTTCTGTCTCTAATGTTAATTCTTGCTTGCATCTTAGCTGCTGGAAATGGCAGGCAGAGCATACTATCTTATCAGCCACTCTGGGTATGTCTACACACGGGCCCATGGCCCTTGTCAGCTGATTTGGGCTTGCAGGGCTTGGGCTGCGGGGACTGGACTGGCCTCTCCGGTAGTGATTTAAAGGGCCCAGGGCTCCTGCCGCTGTGGAGAGTCGTGGGCCCTTTAAAGCACTGCTGGAGCTCCTCGGGCGGGGATTTAAAGGGTCCGGTGCTCCTGCCACACCGGCAGCGGGGCTCGGGTGGCACAGTGGCAGGAGCACCGGGGATTTAAAGGGCTCCAGCAGGGATTTAAAGGGCTCAGGCCTGCCTCTGCAGCTAGTAGGTCCGGGGTGATTTAAAGGCCCTGGAGATCCCAGCAACAGCTGGAGCCCCAGGGCCTTTAAATCTTGAGATGCCCTGCCTCTTCCAGCTGAGGCCATGCCTCTTCCGGTTGAGGCCACGCCCCACTCAGGACTCTGCATACCAGTAAGTCCTTTAAGTTACTTTCATCCTTGGCCTTCAAGAACCATTTAATTTGGTGTCTTTGGCCAAGTATCGTATTTAGACTCCCACTTCGCAAAGAGACTATATTGAATTTTATTATTAGCAACTTTACTTTTCCATTTATAAGGTATACCCATCAACAAATTTCTTCAGTGCATATCCGGAGAAAGAAAATGAAATACATGGTAATATATTGGCCAAATGCCAATTAAAGGGCTGAAACTTCCCACTCAGAAAGCAGCCGTGGATTCTGAACTCTCTCATACCCTGCCAGCCAAATCCTCTTCTCCAATAGACAGTATAGAGAGATGAGCTTCTTAATCATTGTTAGTTTTAAATAAACAGATGTCTGAGCAGGGTTGATTATTATATAATGGGTCCAGTTTCGTGGGGTACTGAGGACCTCCTGTCAGGTGATAATTGCCCTCAATTTCTGCTGACTTTGGTGGGAGAGGAGGGCACTCAGCTTCTCACAAGAGATGGTAAACATAATGTATGATCAGGCCCAGTATTTTCAAGCATCACTGTAGGCAGCAGCTCTACACCTAAGAAATCATTCTGGTCACTTTACCAGTGTATGGAACAGCTTCTAAGACCACTGCTTTCCAACAGAAATACAGCTCATTCCTTCAAGTTAGCTTTCCCGCAATAGTGCTTGTGCACACATGCTCACGACCTCCTCCCCAACCACCCTCAAAACACTGAGCACATTTTCCTACCCAGTGAAGTACTAGAGGAATATTATTATATCTTCTGAACCATAAGAAGCATTCAGACACTACGGTGCTGGTCACCAGTATAAGAACTTGATAGATTGAGTAGACAGGGCAAATAGGCTGCCTCAAAAAACATGGTTTAGACTAGAAATCTTTATATTTGTATTTTTAAACCCCTTAACCTACATTTTTTTAAACAAAGGAATGATGTGTTTTAGTAACTTATTTTACTTGTTAGGGAAACCTGAATCTCTGAAATTGTGCTCTTGAGAACCATGTGTCAGAAATAAATTAGAGCATCTCTTAACTCCCTGTCTTAGTTTA
Source organism: Chelonoidis abingdonii (assembly GCF_003597395.2). Lineage (NCBI taxonomy): Eukaryota > Metazoa > Chordata > Testudines > Testudinidae > Chelonoidis > Chelonoidis abingdonii. The sequence goes on from NC_133777.1 coordinate 13,020,087, forward strand.
CATTTGTCCATGTGACAATACCTTCTCAATTCTCTAAGTGGGGAATTGCTGGACTGGAATTCATTGGCAGACTCTGAGGGAAAGTTGCTCATTATCTGCCCTTACTTTGTCTAGATGTATCCTGTGCTTTTAGTTTCTGATTATCAAGTGTTTTAAAGCGCTAATACAGAACGGTGCTTAAGCACATGCCTATCTTTAAGCATGAGTAGTCCCATTGACTTTCAAAAAACATTGACTTCAGTGAGACAAGCACATAAGTAACTTGAAGTACATGAGTAAAGTAACTTGCTGAATTAAGGTAATAAAGTCCAAAAGAAGAGCTGGATCTGTCATTGTCCAGTGGCAGAATTTCATCTTGTTTAAATATCTTGCCAGCTCCTGATTCCCTCAGTGGCCTCTGCTATTTTGAAAGGGGTTTACAACCTCATGTGACCCAGCTCTCTTCAAGTGTAGTGCTTTCATTTTGGGGTTTTAATTATTTTTCAGTATCAGCACAATGGTATTTTCAACATCTTCCCTATTCACTGGCCCTAGCAGTGCCACCATAGCATGGATTAGAAAATGATTTAATTTCTAATGGAAAACTAGATTGGGGATTGGCTAGCTTGATAAGGAGTAACATCACTGTTGCTTGGGGTAATTTATATCTGGAGAAAAGCTACAGCAATATTTTTTGTTATTTCTTCAAACAAAAGATAAGCTGCTATTGACTCATTTCTCGAGTATATAGAATGCTACCTAAAGTGCCTCAAAATAAGCATTTTAAGGGCACAAGGATCATTTCAGAAATATCCACAGATCTGACAAGAGTCATTCATACTCAACTTAAAGTCATAAGAAGATAAGAATGGCCAACCTGGGTTAGACCAAAGGTCCATCTATCCCAGAATCCTGTCTTCTGACAGTGGCCAGTGCTGGGTGCTTCAGAGGAAAGTCAGCTGGTCACATCTCATAGTCTGCTTGAAACTTTTAAATGCAAACGTACCATTGTTAAAATTTATAGGGGAAGTTCACACCTCTCTTGGTTCTATTCTTTCATTCTGTCTGGTTGCAGTCTCAGTAAAATGGCAGAAGTTTGATTTACATTGCGACTGCTATTTTTGCATTCAGAACAGCTAAAAGCTTCAGTTTTTTTTGTGAAAGCTGAAATTGAAGAGCATCCAGCAAAATCTGTGGGAACTGCATAAGCATGCAGATTCAATTCAGGCTTAGTTTGCCCTAAGTAGTGGATGAGATTTTTGATGTTTATAATTGACATTCTTGGAGACTGATGTCTTCTATTTATCTATAGCAAAGGCAGAAGTGGTGCAAGCACTCACAATGCCCCCCATTGTTTTAGAGAGACCACTTCCAAGGTTTTGTCTACATTAGGGAACCTCATACCCATTTTTTAGCTCCAGTATAAGCTCTGGCATAGACTAGGCAAAGGTATTTTTACAGCCATGGTTAGATGTTACAGTGGCAAAAATCCCTATGCTAGGTTTATGCTAGAATTTATACCACCAGTAAAAGGATTACATGATTGGTTAAAAATTGATCAGGGATTTCTAGTGTAGATTTATCTTGGTACAAGGGCAATTCAGTCTTTATTCTAATTCAGTGCCTGGTCTGCCTGCTGTGAATACCAACACAGGTACTGCTTGTGATAATTAATTTCAAAAGAGTTCAGCACTGGTGGAACTCTCCTCTCATAGATGTCACTGGCGCTAGAACTATGCTGATTTTTTTCGTCAAGGATCTGGTCCTGTTACTTTACATGGCTTAGCTGTTCTTTCACTAATTTGGTTTGCTGTTGCATGTGAAATGCCTGTGACTATATAATACCAACTCTTCATGTAAGGTCAAAGTTTAGAATGCAGACAGATGAAAGATTCCGTTCCTTTCTCCTGTGACCCATGTTAAATTGTCTTTCCCCAAATTCTTTCTCTATCAGTGTGTTGGGCAAGGCTTCCCAAGAGCCTTTTAAGTAAGTCTGCAGCTAGTTTAGTCATGGCCAAAAAGTCATTGTGTCTTTAATCAAGGGCACTAACCTAATTTCTAAATTACACCTCTAGCCCGATATAACACGACCTGATATAACACGAATTCGGATATAATGCAGTAAAGCAGTGCACCAGAGGGGTGGGGCTGTGCACTCTGGCGGATCAAAGCAAGTTAGATATAATGCGGTTTCACCTATAAAGCGGTAAGATTTTTTGGCTCCTGAGGACAGCGTTATATCAAGGTAGAGGTGTATTTTATTTCATTTTCTTCTGGTTGTAGAAGATGCTTTGGGTAGTCTGGATCAGGCTATTAAAGCTGTGTCAAACAGCTTTGCCCATATTAACCACTCTAAATAAAGTGCATGGGAGATATAAATAATAACAAATAAAATGGAAATGTAAAATTGGCATAAATTGGATCTGCCTTGAAACATGTTTAAGAAACTGGGCAAGACTGAGAGAGTTTGGTTTTAAAGTAAACAGACACTATCGAGTGCTTTTAAACAATATTTCTGTAACCATTCTGCCAGATGGTGTCAGCAGCAACAAGAGACAGGTTTAATATAGGGGTTCCTCTTAAAATTACAAAAAATACCCCTGTCTTGAGTTCCCACCCAGAAATCTCACTAACTGCCCCCACTTGGTGCCTCTAATAGGTCGTACTTGCTCACTTTCAAGCACTGAGTCTGGTTCACCAACATCAAATCTACTCTGGAGGAATATTGTTTAGCTATAAGAATAGCATTTAGAGAAGCACCAGAAACTTATGGCAGTTGTGCTTTTTTTAAAAAAAAATTTAAGTAAATCTGGATTTTTCAAAGGAAAAATCTTAAAGACACATGGCACCAAATTATGTCTGTTTTGATCAGTGACATTTTAAAAGAAAGGTCTGTTGCAAAACTTTGTGAGTTTATTAGTTTGCAGCCTTTCTGGGTAAATATTAGTGATAAAAGGATATTGATGAAGAACAAGTCTACTCAACCCTGACCCCATTTAAGGTCCCCTAGCACCTTTACTAATTACTATTTTTTTACTGATCCATCTCCCATTTTTATGTCTTCTTCCATATGGCCTACTATCTATGAATCCTCAACCCAGCCTAATGTGGACCAACACCCTCCTACTTCAAATCCCTTTTTAGAATTCACTTAATCCAAAAACCCATTTAACCCCAGCTCCCTTCCCCCTACACCAGGGGTCGGCAACCTTTCAGAATTGGTGTGTCGAGTCTTCATTTTGTTCACTCTAATTTAAGGTTTCACGTGCCAGTAATACAATTTAACATTTTTAGAAGATCTCTTTCTATAAGTCTATAATATATAACTAAACTATTATTGTATGTAAAGTAAATAAGGTTTTTAAAATGTTTAAGAAACTTCATTTAAAATTAAATTAAAATGCAGAGCCCCCTGGACTGGTGGCCAGAACCCAGGCAGTGTGAGTGCCACTGAAAATCAGCCCGCGTGTCACCTTCGGCACCTGTGCCATAGGTTGCTTACTCCTGCCCTACACCATGAGGTGATAGTAAATCAGAGAGAAACTAAACCAACCTGTGGAACTATAGAGATGTTCTTAAAGAAAATGGTGAAGTTATCAATTTATTTTCTTGCATCCCATCCGCTACATACCTAGTGTCTGTATGTGAGTGCTATATAAATAATACATGATAGTAATTTACTGGGTAATTTTGTTTCTAAAACATTCCGAAATGCCACAGGGACTTGGTGATGGAGATTATCTACAGAACATGAAAAAGAAATTTGTTTCTAAGCCTGATGAGTTTCCAGGAAGTAGTGTCACAGACTTAATGTGTCATTTTCTATCCATAATTTTGTTTTTTTCTCTCTATTTATTAGTCTTCTTTTTTCAGCAGTATCATTTAATCAGTAAACGCAAGCAAAGAAATTTAGGAACTGATTTTTCAGGATGCCAATTTGATTTGCATAGTGTTATCAGATCAGAACCACATCTTTTTGGTACCTCTGTCATTTACTAAAGTACTGTAAATACATCAGAAGCATGTTGGGGGAGAGCAGTGAGGTGTCTTGGAACATGGATAACTGAGGAGTGATACTACAAAGAGGAATTTTTGAGGCGCCTTTGTGGTTTACCTCACAGAAATTATCATTTTTTCTTCCTGTGCTCTAAGGGCCAATTTCTGCCACCCTTACACTAAATAAATCCTTATTCCTCGGCTAGTCTCACTGAGTTCAGTGGCGTTACTTGTGGATTTAGGTATTCCCCAGTATAAATGAGAACAACAGAATCTGGCTGTAAGTAAACAGCTGTGGATTTGGCATTGTACATCCTGTAATATTTCCAAATTGAAAATTTTCATGGAGAAGCATTGATATTGCTGAAAAGTGCAGCAAAATATCCTTGCAGTTCAATCTGAAGTGATGTTTATCTATTAGAAGCGAAGCTATTTTAAGTGATTTTTTCTTCACATACTAGGTATGTATACAGATGTATTCTTGGCTTGGATTTTAAAAAGCAGAACCTTTGGCTACAGTTCTCTCTGTTTGGTAATATGAGCTTTTAAACATTGAAAATACCTTCTGTGTTTTGTAACGTAACCTCGCTATTTTATAGTGAAGTATATGTACAAAACTAGGGCAATGGTGGTAATGGAATGAGATTCTGCAAGGCATTGAAGTGGAAGACAAGTTTTAATGCGATACAGGAGGTAAGAGGAAGCCAGTGAAGGGATTCGAAGATGAACAGGATGGAGGCAAAGTCAAAGAAGAGAGGAATGTTTTGGCAATAGTATTTTGCTTAGATCATTGTATTGGTACAGCTGCGCCTCTGCAACACATCTGGTGAAGATGCTCTGCCGACAGGAAAACTCTCTCTTGTTGGAATAATAAAACCACCTCCACAAGTGGCAGAAGCTATATTGGCGGGAGATGCTCTCCCACTGACATAGCGCTGTGCACACAAGCACTTGTGTCGGTGTAACTTATGTCACTTAGGGAGGTGGTTTATTCATACTCCTGAGCAATATAAATTCTGCCGACATAGGCTGTAGTGTAGACATAGTGTAAGAAATGGGTAAGGACATTAGTGGTAAGAGATGGATATTAAAAGATTTCAGAGATGCCATGGAAGAGGAAATGACAGCATTTAACAGCCTGGATGTAGGTGGGGCAATGCTGAGGATTGGGTCAAAAAGCCCCACTAAAGTTACAAGCTTATATGATGGGGCAGATAGTGGAGTTGCCTGTCTGTGGTGATGATGACAGGATTGGATGAGAAGATACGTTCATTTTTCTCCCTGGTGAGATGTAGATGGAGGGGGGACATCTGTGCGGAGCTGACAGAAAGGCAGTCAGAGATGTGAGGACTGCAGAGTCAGAGAAGTAGGGGTAGAGAACTGCAAAATTCCCGTCAACTTCAGTAGGCTTGGAATGAGTCCCATACTGAGGAGATAAAACCAGCACTGCCAATAAAATGGAATAGTTTGACCTAATAAGACTTTTGCAGTTCTAATCTTTATAGTTCCAGGTGGCAGTCTCTAGCAATAACTGAATGGTCATGAAAACTGAATTACTTTCTCCTTCCTAGTGGTGATCACTCCGAGTCAGTTCTGGGGGCAAAAATCAGGAAGATTGCTCAGTCATTAACAGTGTTGCATATTGTCTGTGGGTAAATAGGACACAGACTTCAGGGCCATCAATTAGGAAACTTTCTTGAGGACTAAACTTGGAAAACGAGAAAATATTTCAGTTGGAGAGCACCCTGTGTGGGTGGCAGTTTTAGAACAAAGTGAATAATTTGTGGGGAGCAAAGTGGATATCACTTAATGAAACTTAATGGCCAGCTTTGCTTTTGAAAGTATTTCTGGAATGTTATTGTAAAGCTATACAGTGATTTGTACCTTGTCAAGTGTCATAGGTCTCTGTCCTTTCACATTGTGAGTTTTCAGACAATGACTGAGCATGAAAAGCAGATACGGGAGGAGGAAATACTGCAAATGAATTTCTCCTTGAAAATGTACAAACTCAGAAAGAAGAGAGTCTGTGGGTCAGGAAACATACTCTTGAACTCAAGTATGAAAGGAAGGGACTAACTCAAACACTTGTTCAGCATTGTGACCAGTTGCAATGCTTTGGCTCATACCCTATGAAAACACTAATTGGAGAACTAAATGACCTATTACTTTGAGGTCAGCACACTAAATTCTTTTGTGTCGTGCTCCAAACCCTCCCAGGACAAGTTCCTTAGCTACAGTCACACATACATTCGATTAACAGGCCACTGCAGACATTTACATTTTTATTTTTTTAAATTTTAGGCAAGGATGACATTTCTTGTTCCCTTTCCAATTTTTGTTCCTAATCCTACATCCACCCAAGCTGCCAACTGCAGTACTCCAAGTTCACAGTCCAACTCCCTTGAATTTGCTGGCAATACTATGGTCTGCCTTGAATTTTATGGTATTTGATCAGGACCCAAATGATTTTGGTGGCAGTAGGATCACACTCTTTGTAGATGAAATGGTTTATTATTATTGTAAGGCAGTGATGTGAATTTGTAACTTCTGGGCGTGTTGGTGTGGTTCCACAATAGTAGTGATTTAACACATGCCAGGCCCAAGGATCCAGTTACTACCTCAGTGTAAGTTTAGAGTAATTCCATTGAAGTCAGTGCAGTTACTAGTGTAAAAGTCAAGAAAATAAGGCGCTTGCTATTGGATTTGATCCAATACTACCACCTATTATACAGTGATCTAGTCTGTATGCCTATTTTCTCCATAGACTATCATTTTAAATTGGAAATATGATTTCCCTGCTGTTGTGAATTCTCTGTACCATTCCAACAGAGAGTGAGAAAGCCTGTTGTCATGCCAACAAAAGAATGGTGAGGTGTTTACTTGAAAGTGAGTTCTGCACAAGCATTCATAGCAAGCTATGTCTGATGATCAGTGTTTGAACTAATCTTAAGAGAGTCTCTTCTTCCTTCAAAATATTTGCTCTGTTTATGGAGTTTTACCCCAGGATATAAGGAAGATGGCTATTTGAGAGCAATACCAAGGACACAGTGTATGCTTTTGTTTTCAAAAAGCACTCTTGAGTTCAGTAATGGAAAGCATACCTAGACTACAAATAGCGGCACATGGAAAAACCAAACAGTCAGCTGTCTGCGGCTTATATAAAGAGAGTTTGTAGCGAAGAGACTTCTTTTTAAAATGAATCATATGGTAACTCACTTTTATAATTATTTAATATTTTTTGGTTTATACTGTAATTTGGTTTAAGAGGCATGTGAATTGTGATATTATGTTACCTCATTGAGCCTTTTACCTTTTATGAATTTGTACTGTACTAGGGGACATACTAGTTATTAATTCTTCACAAATGCCTATTATACAATATACAAAAAACAAGAAAAAGCGTGTGTGTAATATTCAGACATTGCAAATAAATCATTTTCTGTAGTAATATATGTCATATATGAAAAGAAAGTGTAAGTGCAAAGTAACATTATATAATTATTTACCTGGTTTTAATAGTATATCTTTTACTGTACTTTCAGAATTAAAGTGTTTACTAGCAGAATGTTGTCTGCTTAGGAGGAGTATGGATTTTTAAGTTTGCAATCAAGTGTCTGGAGAAACCGTATATAGTTTTGGCCTCTCTGAATGAACAGAGTTTATTATACAACTGAAGAATTACATGAAGTTAAAAATGCAGTGTGGGTTATTAATATTTGAAATTTTTCAAAAATATATCATTTTGATGTTAGTAAACATTAAAATTAGAGATGCACAGAACTTTTGTATGTTCTTTAAGAATGTTTGCTTTGCTGTAGCTACTTACTTCTTCTCAATAAGACGGTGCATCCAGATCCTTACTGTGTGTGTATGTTGTGGGGAGGAATCTGGTGAGAATGTTTGGCATGATTCACTGTTCTGAGAGTGTATAAAATCCAGTCTAGCCATCCTCTAACCACATGATTTATAGTTTGAGATAGAATTGAAGAAATTTTCAGTAGCCTGGAGCTCTGTTTTTCAAGTCGGTGAACACTCCCATAAAATCAGTTTGTTCTGTGCCTGTACAGCACCTAGTCAGAAGTGCCTAGGATTCCAAATAGTAAAGGGAGCTTGTCTCCCACAGGAGCACACTCGGCATGCTGCAGAATCAAGCGTTTTGTCTGGTCTCCAGAAAAGTTCAGTAGTTTAGATCTTAAAAATTATCTTTGACCAAAACAAGGATGTGCTGGGAGCTGTCATTTTGAATTATGCAGCTTGAGAAATACTAATTTGTGCCTTAACTCAGCCACCAGCAATATAATCAGTGTTGATGTAAAAGGTACTTTTGGATTAAGAAAGGAAGCAGTATCAATAAGAGTGGAGAAAGTGACTAGAACAAGACGAGAAATGATAAGCAGCATAGCTTGATTTGTCAGACATTCATAAATATCTGTGGCAAACCATGTATTAATCATCTGTTTTTCTTAGAAGCTTTAAAGTTGTGGACACGTGCCAGTAAAACAGGACACATTTTATGTAGCACACTCTTTTCTGGTGTCATACCTGATGAGCTAACCATAACTCATTTCCTGTGTCAACAAAACCAACTGGTTAAGATGGTAATTAACCACATGTCTATCACTGGTACCCTCATCCTTCCTCCTTCACTCCCTCCATGTGTTGCACACAAATTAGAGAAGAATTTCTAAGACAGGAGCTGTTTTTTGGTATCACAATCTAGCACAATGGGGCACTCATCTTACTGGGGACTTTGAGTGCTATTGTGAAAGTAGTTTTGTTAAATTAAATTTTGGGAAAGTTAAACAAATTCAGTGGGTCATGATACATTTTGATAAACATCATTGACTGCCACACACATTTGTAAGTCCCAGGACTTTTTCCCCATACTGTTTCTCTCCCCTGTTAGTGTCTATTCAGGGATTTCCCATCGTTTTCTGTATTGTTTTTGCAGGAGTGGCAATTCGGAACACAGCCTTTCTTTTGGCCAGCTGGTGCTAAACCAGCCATCAATTTTCAAAGTACTCCAGGGACTGACTCAGATCTCATTTATTCAGTTTTTACATGGATGCAACTCCATTGACTTCAGGGGAGTTGCTTACACTGTCATAAATCAGGAGTGAGATTAGAATTGGCCCCCAGCAGTGGAGATTCCAGAATATACAGCCTATTGAAAAAGGTCAGCCAGCAAGTTTGCTGTGTTCTGGTGGTGGGAATCCTGGAACAGAACTTCTTGCAGAGGTGCAGTGGTCTGATTAATGTGTGGCTTTTGATTTAGACTCTTTCCTTAAGAAACATAGTCATGACAAAGTCTGTTCTTTTACCCACTCCCTCATGAATATCTTCCCATGGGACATTCAAAGATTCTATAGATCAACTGGAAAAAAAAAGATTTTGGAAGATAAGTGATAGGAGTACTTCTCACAGCAGTACTAAACCATTGAAAGCAATGAAGATATGTTGGCGGATAATTGGTGAGAGAGTCAGGTCTAGCATTATGGCACGTTATTATGAATTATGCAGAGTAATAGAGTCCTTGATGGGTTAGGTGGCCCAGTGGTTAGCAAACCCAGTGCCACCTCCTGGTACGGTTGCCAACTTTCTAGTCGCACAAAACCGAACACCCTAGCCCTGCCCTTTCCCAGAGACCATGCCCCTTCCCCACCCCTTCCCAGAGGCCCCGCCTCCACTCACTACATTCCCCCTTCTCAGTGGCTCGCTCTCCTGCACCCTCACTTACTTTCACTGGGCTGGGGCAGGGGGTTGAGGTGCGGGAGGGGGTGAGGGCTATAACTGGGGGTGCAGGCTCCAGGATGGGGCCAGAAATGAGGGGTTCAAGGTGCGGGAGGGGGCTCTGGGCTGAGGCAGGGAGCTGGGGTGCAGAGGGGGTGAGGACTCTGGCTGGGGGTGCATGCTCTGGAGTGGGGGTGAGGCTGGGGATGAGGGATTTGGAGTGCGGGAGGAGGCTGCAGGTTAAGGCAGAGGGTTAGGGTGTGGGAGGGGATGAGGGCTCTGGGCTGGGGGTGATGGCTCTGTGGTGGGGCCAGGCATGAGGGGTTTGTGGTGCAGGAAGGGGCTCCAGGCTGGGGAGTGGGGCCAAGGGATTTGGAGTGCGGGAGGGGGCTGTGGGTTGAGGCAGGGGATTGGAGTGGGGGGCTGGGGAGGGCTCTGGGCTGGAGGTGCTAGCCCTGGAGTGGAGCCAGGGATGAGGGGTTTGGGTTGCAGGGAGGTGCTCCAGGTTTTGTGGGGGAGCTCAGGGCTGAGGCAGAAGGCTGGGGCTTGGTGTTGGGGCATGGGATTACCTTGGGCAGCTCCTGATCAGTGATGCAGCATGCTGCCTGTCCTGGCACCACACTGCACGTGCCCTGCAAGCAGTCAGCAGGTCTGGGTCTTAGGCAGAGGGCCAGGATGCAGGAGACACAGCCCTCCCAGCTCCCATTGGCTGGGAACCGACCAATGGGAGTTCAGAGCCGGTGCTCAGGGTAGGGGCAGCACACAGAGCCCAGTGGTCCCCCGTCTAGGAACCAGACCTGCTGGCCACTTCCGGGGCGCTGTGCGGTGTCAGCCAGGACAAGTAGGGACTTGCCTGCCTTAGTGCCACAGCACGGCCAGCCGTACCTTAAATGGCTTGGTCATTGGTGCTGACTGTAGCTGCCAGGGGCCCTTTTCAAACAGGTGTTCTGGTCGAAAAGCAGACACCTGGTCACCCTACTTCCTGGTGGAGATGTCTTGCAGTTTTGGTCCTTCTTTAATCAGAAGTGCGGTGAGGGGGCAGGTGGTTTGGGTCCCTCCTGTAGCAGGGCAGAGATAGTTGCCAGCCCTCCAAGATTGGCCTGGAGTCTCCCAGAATTGGCATTGACCTCCTGGTGACTATTGAAAGCAATCCGGGAGATTTTAATAGGATATTTTAAGAAAATGACATTACGTCATGTTGAGGGAAAAATATCTTCCGGAATAACTTTAGTCAGAGTTGGCAACCCAGCCTGTTCACTGCACCAGATGCCAACCCAGGGCCCTAGGAGAGTAAACAGCGCCTGAACCCGAAGGTGTCCTCTGAGTTACCCTCCCTGGGTCACTTCCTACTGCTGCTTTCCTCTCTGAGCTTACATCCAAGATAAGGTGGAAAACAAACTGTCAGCCCCATCCAGGCTCAGCATATGGCCATATTCCCTCAGGAGGCTTCTCCAGTGCCCTTGTCAGGAGCTTCAGGATAGGTCTGTCCTCCTCCTCAGCCTCCCTCCTTTTGAGCTGGGTTCCTCCCTTTTCAACCCTTTCTCCAGTTGGAGCATGCCCTTCAGAGCTAGAGAGGTGGGACTACCAAGGCTCAGTACGGTCCTTCAACCCCTTCCGGCCCAATGCTGGGTTTGTATACCCCATCACATGCAGATTGTGTTTGCTGGTTTTCCTTCATACAGTTCACTAGTGTTTAATTGTCCTTCATCAAAATACACACAAGTGCACAAATGTAAAAGCATTGATTAAGATGTAGAAATGAATAAATTGCTGTGAGTTACCAAAGAGAAATATACCAAGTTTTATTTAGGGTGGCAGCTACCTAGCTATGAAGGGAAAATACATCTCTGTCTCCTTTTCACTTACAGGAGGAATGCAAACAAATATTGGCTCGCCAGAAATCTAATTCCCAGTCAGATTCTCATGATGATGAGATTTCTCCTCCTCCTCCAAACCCAGTGGTGAAAGCTCGACGCAGAAGGGGAGGTGTCAGTGCTGAGGTGTACACTGAGGAAGATGCTGTTTCTTATGTTAGAAAGGTAACGTGTTAGCAACTGTTTGATTCTGAAGTTTATATTACAATCAAGTGATCTGTTTACATTTTACTCTGTAAAGCATCATTGCAATGGTTGGGTCATTTTATATTGCCACTGCTTCTGAAGAAATGCCAAGCACAAATTAAGAATAAACAAAGCAAGAACTAGAAGTTTGCAGTCTGTGGAATCCCTGGATTCTACTTCATGGAGCTCTTTCAGCCAAATCAATTTATGTTTATAACTTTAAATGTGTTTAATCTTTGGCTGGTGGTCCCAAGAGCATGGACTTTTGCTCATGCCACATTCATCTTCAGGTATTTCTAATTTTACATTAGAGATTCATAAGGTATTAAACTTGGCTTTGAAGAAGCTTTGCATATCTTAGATGAATCAATAAGTGACACCAGAAATACTGGACATTATGGGCCAGATTTTCAAGCACTCAGTCCCCACGGTTGGGCTCAGGTGTACATTTATGGACAAATTTTAAGAATAACTGAGCACCCAGTGTGCTGAGCTCTGTAGAACATCTGACCCTAATTGTGGATTCTGAGCTCTCTAAAAAACATTGGCCTATAATACATAGTACGGTAGTATTTTTAATTAGAAATATTAACTTGTTAAAAATTAACATGAATATTTGCTGTCCTACAAGAGATCCACATAGACTGCCTGGCTCCCTTTTCAGGATTGGATAATGAATGCCAATTTACACATGTGGAACTATTTTAATAATTTCATTGTTTCTGAGTGTCAACATTATTGTAGGCATCTGGTGTCAATGGGTGGAAAGATTTTCTTTCTTCATTTACAAATGTTGACTAACAGTTACCTCCAGCAACAGCTGTTGCTCCAATGTCTGAAGTAGCTCTCCCACCTAAAAGAGTTTATTTTATAGGAACACATTTTGTCAACCATGACTTTTGGGCAGGGTATTTTTTTTCTGTTCGTGATTGTGCGTGCCTTTGTCATCCTCTTATGGTATGAGCTCACTGACTGCTATTGCATCTTCCCTCACAAGAAACAGACACCTGGGAGAGCTTTCAGACTAAAGCTAATTAGAGAAGAGTATTCTCCCAGCATTTAAGTCAAATAATGCTGGCAACTATTCAGTACATTTTAAAAAACACTATAGTTAAACTGTTAATGCATGGCACTGTTTAAAAAAGCATTTATGTGATATTTTAAAAGGCACTTTCAACTACTTAGTATTTTCTCTCCACAGTTCTTGATATCTCCTTTAGAAACTTTAAAATCCCCCACAAATTTTCTCTCTGCTCATTATGGGCCCAGTCCAACTCTTCTGAAGATCAGTGGAAGTGTTCCTCCATATTCCTTTGGATTGTTTTCTTATGTTCCTAACTGAACCTGAAATTAACACAACTTTCTTTGCTTCCTTCTGTCAACAATGTCAGTACAAACTTACAATGAGGCGGGACAGGCAGTTGCTGCAAAGCTCGAAGTACAGTACAGATTATTTTCTGTGTTCTGCATAGAGATGATATGAAATTAATTTCTTAGAAGCAGACTGTGTTTAAATAATATTCTAGGGGGATATTTGTAATGCTAAGAAATAAAGAACTAGGAGGTTTTGTTGGAATCCTTTCTTCAGTGTCATCAGCACATGAATCTACTCAGGATATTGCAGAAGTATGGGTGACAGAGCCATCTACAATGCAGAGATGAATGGAGAAAATGACATATAGAACATCCAGGATGTTTCCAGCCTCGCTAGGATCATGCAGCAAGAGAACTCACACCAGTGTTTCTCTGGCAGGGTAGGACACTGACAATAAGCTCTGAGCTTTTCTCATAGTGAGCTAGCTTATGTCTAACTCTTATTTTGATATTAGGAATTCTGACTCTCTACTCAAGTGAATGTGAAATGTTGCCCTCTGATAAATATATGTGCTGCCATTGACTTCTCTACACCTTTGACTAGAGGAAATCAATGGGAGCTGAAACAACAAGTAGTCCTTGTGGCACCTTAGAGACTAACAAATTTATTGGGGCATAAGCTTTCGTGGTCTAAAACCCACCTCATCAGATGCATGGAGTGAAAAATACAGTAAGCTGTATATATATCACAACACATGAAAAGATGGGAGCTGTGTTGGTGAAGATAGAATTCGGCCTTTGAGCCTTTACCAAGATGGCTGTCACATTATTCTGTACCAGATATGGACTGGCTACAGAGCTTACTTATACAGATCAGATGTGTTCATCTTAAGATCCTTTAATGCTCTGCCATCTATGGCAGTAGTTTGTTTAAATAAGGTACACCTTTACCTTGATATAACGCTGTCCTCGGGAGCCAAAAAATCTTGCCGCGTTATAGGTGAAACCACGTTATATCGAACTTGCTTTGATTCGCCGGAGTGCGCAGCCTGGCCCACCCGGAACGCTGCTTTACCGCATTATATCTGAATTCGTGTTATATCAGGTTGCGTTATGTCGGGGTAGAGGTGTATTTTATACATAGTGCCACCTAGTGGCTAAACCATATACTATAGTTTAGCATACTATTATAGCAGAGGCTCTCAAACTTTTTACTGGTGACATCTTTGTCTCTGAGTGAGACTCCCAGCTTTATAAATGTAACCCACTTTTTTATATATTTAACACATTATAAATGCTGGAGGAAAAGCGGGGTTTGGGGTGGAGGCTGACAGCTTGCAACCCACCCTGTAATAACCTTGAGACCCCCTGAGGGGTCCCGACCACCAGTTTGAGAACCCCTGCATCATAGACAATAGTACTTTTCCTTAAAATAATTCTAGGGTTGTTCTTTGTTCAACACTGCAAAAGGGTTGTCATGCATCATTCCCCCCACTGGAAATAGCCTTCCTCTGTCTAGGCTGGCTCTCTGGCCTAATCTAGATCCCTTGCCTGCCAGATTAATAAGGGAAGGGACGAACAGCCGAAAACAGCCCTTTCTCCCAGTGGGAAAATGGCTTACTTCTGCCTAAATTACAGTGGGGTTAGGGAAAAACCAACAATAAAACCCCCAAGCCCAAGGCCTGCTCTTGTCTCTTGGGATTTTTCCCTGCGCAGTGTGAAAGGGATAACAAGAAGAAGAAGTTCAGTCTTTTTAGGGTGACTCTCACTCACAGCCTCTGTGGGGTCAAAGGGATTCTAAACTAAGCAAAATAAAGCTGATCCCTTTTGAGTGGAGGAAGGACCGTACAGAAGGATATCTCACCTCCTCACTTATTTCTTACCCTGTACTCCCTTAAGGCCCCCTTCTCACCTGTCTCCACCCCTCCTGAGTGCCTGTGCCTCCTCCTATGACAAATTGTTAACCCTTTCCCTGCTAGATCAGAGTAATGTCTGTCTACTCTGTGACAGACACATACTAAAATACTGTCAAATGTTTTACTTTTCAGACTATAGATTTCATTGGTGATATGAAGGCCAGCTCTTCGTTCTGTGGGATTTCTGTGAAAATGTAGATTGCTCTTCCTGTGTGATTATACTCTAGAACTCAAAATATTTTCCTTTTGCTTGATTAACTTATTTTCTTTAACTAATTTTTTGGTGGGAGATTGGAGACGCTTCCGACATAGGAATGTGTACAGTAACTGGAATAATGCAGGAGTTCTGTTTCTTTCATGAGATTGTGTCAATTGCCAGAAGATTTTTTCACCATCTTTAAGACAAGGGGAGCATCTTTAAGACAAGGGGAGCAGTAAAGCATTGCCATACATTCCTGTCTCTGACTTGTCTTTCCATTACGCCCAGCCAGGTCCTATCCCTGCATATGATGTCCTGCATCTAGTCAGTGGTCAGCCTGTAGGTCGGACTGGCCTTGGTTGCACTTGCATTATTTTCTCTGGCATCCTATCATCTGTTTGATACGGTGTCTCCACCATTGTAGTCTTGTTGATTGCAGCCATTCACATCCTATGTCCCTCTAACTTATTCATTTGTCTTACAATCATTCTGTGTTACACCTGCCATCTTCCGCATATCTCTACTGCCTCCAGCCTTCTGATGTCTGCTTCCTTTAATGCAACTGCTTCCAGACCATACATTAATACTGTTAATACACTGGTTTGATATTATGAACTGATAAAGAAAAAAATTACACAAAAAATGAATGGGTCACATGTTTGTATTTTGTAAGACAAAGAAACATCACTCATGTTTTATGTTTAGAGGTACATTGCTTCTGATGTTGCTTTAGGGAGAGGAAGTGTATGAAAAGTGTTTTCCTCAGTCTATTAAAAAAATACATGAAATATGAAAGAAGTTTGCGTAGCTACTGTCAGTTCCTGCTGAATTTTTGCCCTGTACTGTGTAAGGATATTTTATGAGGTGAGGAGGAGAGGCTACCATACATATCTGTTCTTATTGTTATATTAGTAACATTAATTCTTGTACCCAGGCTGTCGGAATTGGAATGTATTGCTTTCTCGGTGGTTTTATATTAAATTATAAATCTGACTCAGCAATGTGAAACAAGCTGCATCTATCATATTGACAAGTGTCAGGGGGTAGCCGTGTTAGTCGGTATCCACAAAAACAACAAGGAGTCCGGTGGCACCGTAAAGACTAACAGATTTATTTGGGCATAAGCTTTATTGAGTAATGCAGTCTTTTAGACATCAAGATATATAATGAAACAAAGCCAGAACTGTAACTTTGTGTGTTTCTTTTCCCCCACAGGTTATTCCAAAGGACTATAAAACAATGACTGCTCTGGCAAAAGCCATCTCCAAGAATGTGCTCTTTGCTCACCTTGATGACAATGAGAGAAGGTATGAGGAGGTGTTATTATCTCAGCTTTTTGAATTAGTGGAATACTTTACTTGAACTAAAGACAAATCCTCCATAAAACTTGATGCATATGCTATTGCAGCCTAGACAGCTTTATGGGACTTAGAACCTCACCCATGGTTATTGGTGGATTTGTATTGTGGCCAGAGTCTACCTAGCCCTTATACAGGGACATAGTGGGGGTGAGTAAGGAGGTGGTGGCCAGTGGAGCTGCTCTCCCTTGCATGAGCTGTGTAAGAACCATTCAGAATAGCAGTTCCTGAATTCAGGGGTGTGCAGGGATTGGTTTGTTCCTACCTCCTGGGAGAACATGGCAGCCTGGAGGGGCAGGGAGCATAGGAAGGAGTGAAGCCATGGACAGGTGCTGGCCAAGTATACAGGGCAGTGTGTGTGTGTGTGTGTGTGTGTGTGTGTGTTTGTGTGTGTATGTGTAATGCTGAATCACAGAGCAGCTGCAGAGCCTCTCCCCAAAGAGCAGCTGCAGAGCCTCTCCAAGCCCCTTAGATGGTTTTCTCAAAAAGTGGAGAACTGGATCCTCTTTTCCACACTCTTCCTTGTCCTCACCTTCCCAGACAGGGAAACCCTACAGATGATGTGGGTGGAGGGTGCACAGCTCTCTCAAATTCAGTGAGCACTCCCTTCTCCTTTCAGAACAGACCTGCTTCTGCTTCCAAGGATTCTTAGGATTTGCCCCTCAGTAGGATTTCTTACTCTGTTTTCTTTCTAATTCATATTGTTTATCAGTAAAGCTAAGACTTTGGCAAGATTATTTTTAGTAAAAGTCATGGACAGGTCACAGGCAATAGACAAATATTCATAGAAGCTGTGACCTATCTGTGACTTTTGCTGCTGGGGCTCCATGGTTTCCCGCCACCGTGGCGGCTGGGAGCTGTGGGGTTTCCCTTCCGCCCACAGCAGCTGGAAGTTGCAAGGGGTCCCCCCTCCACCCACAGTGTCTGGGAGCTGCAGGGATATTTTCCAAAGAGAAAACTGGGACAACCCAACCACTCGCCTGAGGCATCCCCCTCGCCTCCCACCACCCCTCCTGGCTGTCGCCCGCCCATCGCTGGAACCCTGAGGAGGGCCCCCTTAGGAGTCTGTCACCTTTCACTGGAACCTTGCAGGGGGACCCCGTGTCGCTGCTGTCGCCTGTTGCTGGGACCCTGCCAGGGCCCCGCTAGCTGCCAGCTCCAGAGTCCCGCAGCCCCTGGGGCAGATTCAGTGACTTCCATGAGATCCATGACATAAATAGCCTTATTATGTAGCCTTATTTATCAGCTAGGAACTAAGGCCTTGTCCACACTGGGGTTTTAACATGGGTAGCAACACTAGCACAATCCTTCAATGAGGCTACTCACATGCTTAGAGTTCAGCACACATTTATTTACGGGTTCCTACTTATACTAGACATCAACTAAACATCGTCAGAGGCAGTTAAACAATCTAATTACCATGAGATCCCATTAGAGTGCCACTCTCCAGGGTAATTAGGAGGGCATTAACTTTCCATATAATACCTTCTAACTTTCCCAGATATGTAAGTCCCAATACATATCTGCTTTATAAGACTATTAACATATGCAAGCAATGGAAGAGTATTTTTACCACCCTCAGGTACAAATTGAATGGACTAGTATTTAGGCTAAACGAATGTTTTAAGAATTTTTCAGCAGAGAAAAAATGAAGGAAAGACAGTTTTGCTTTCCCAGGTCTAAATCAGCAGGCGTGGCTCAAAGCGATAGCCCAACCCTTGTATACTATTTCTCACATCTCACCTAATTCTGTGAGCTAGTGTCCTTTGTCCTATTATGGGTATGTGGACATAGGGAAGGGAAAGTGTGCATGGAGCATTTCACCTCCTTGTGCACACCACATAAGGGTTAGAGACAATCTGTCGCTGCAGTCTGGAGAGTACAGGGATTGCTTTCTCCCTGGGGAGCAAATTTCCCCTAAAGAAGCAGAAAAGAGGGAGGGCCATTCCCCCTTTACATCAAGGCATGGTGCAGCTTGCATGTTTCCCGTTGCTGCCAGATGTTCCAGGAGAGATTCACCCTCCTGGTGTTCCCCTGCAGCACTCAGTTCTGCACTATCCCCCTGCTTGGGGCTGAGGCTTCATGCCACAATCAAGCCCCGTAGCGAGTACAGCAAGCTCTCATCCACATCAAAAGAGATGGAAATCTCAGAAGGACGGACACATTATGCTATTTTCAGACAAGAATGCTGTCTGCAATTGGCTGGTCTTTGAATCTTAATGAATTTCCTCTTGACATCATACCTTGTTGCTCTAGTCCTGTCTCATGTCAACTACCGGGATACACTACCGTCATTGCTGCCACTCTGCGTCTTACTGATGCAAGCAAGTAGCTAAGCAAAAGCAAAAGTGTATGACTTATATTTTGTCCTCTTCAGAAATATCTATGTTTTTGAATGACTGGCGATCCTGGGGATAATATTTCATCTCTTATGCAGCAGTAGTTTTTTTCTGCAATCAGCTTCTCATCCAGCAGTGTCTGTGATCACTGGATCATTATTTCATTGTCATCCCTCTTCCAAAATTGGGTGCTAGATAACCATTGTCACCCACAAAACAAACAAACCAGCAAATACAGTGTAGAGCTGCTGGTCTCTTGTACTTTTCCTTCTTGTTAGAATCAATTCTGCAAGATAACTTTATTTTTATCTGCTCCATGGCTGAGTCGAGGAGACCTGTGGATTATTCATTGGTCAGAAGCTGTGGCAGTCCTTACGTATGATGTGTGACCCGAATTCAGCATGATAGTGCAATGTAAATTTTCCCATTTCTCATGTATACTATGGGACTACTCACATGCTTAAAATTAGGCATGTACCTTGCTGAACTGGGGCTAAGATAGCATCATTCATGACATCATTGTGGAGAATCTATAATAGCATCCTTTCCTAAATATGGTGCTATGAGTAACAGGGATCTACCTCCACCCGCATAAACTAAGTAATGTAATGGTATACAGAAAATGGCTACAAGCAGCAGAAATGCAACTGCATTGGTATTAAACAGTGCTCAGTTTAAAATCCAGGGGTTGGTTTCTCAGCTGAGCTTTTGGTGAAATGTTCTGACTTATCTAGATGCCTACAACAAGGGTGGGCAAACTATGGCCTGCAGGCTGGATCCAGCCTGTCAGGGCTTTGGATTCGGCCTGTGGGATTGCTAGCCCTGCTCCCATTGCATTTGTAACTTTCATTGCATTTGTAACTTTACTCTTTGTTAAAAACAAATAAACACAGGGCAGATTTTGCTTGGCCAGTATACAGACATGCAGTGAGCAGGGTGGTGTGAGGAGCCTTCCTCTCCCTTGCTGGTCCATGCAGAACCCAGGAAGAGTTGTTATTATATATATTACTGTAGTGCCTAGAAGCCCAAGCCAAGACTATGGGCCCCATTGTGCTAGACATCACATGGACACATAATGAGAGACTTTCCCTGCCCCGAAGAGATTACAGTGCGATCAGGCAAGACCATCAAAGGGCGGGAGCGGAAAGAGAAGCATAGGGAGGCGAAGCGACTTGCACAAGGTCACACAGCAGGTCAGTGGCAAAGCCAGGAATGGAAGCTAGGCCTTACAATTGCCCGTTGAGTGCTTTATCCAGTACACAACACTGCTTCCTCAGAATTGCAGGTCATTCGCTCAGGAAAGTGCAGGGTTTGATCCCATTCTACTCCTTTGGGATTAATAGTGCATCAAAGAGGGTGGGGAAAGGCAGGACCATAGCCCTGACCCATCTGCATTAGCTTGAAGAGTATAATTGGTAATTAGGGGGAGCAGTCTGCATCCTCTAAAGGCATATAGCAGTGGGTGTTCTCTCCCTGCATCTGGAGAATTTTGGGAGACAGTCCGCAGACTATGGCAATTTGGAAGAAATAAATATATGCATTCCCAAATTCTGTCCTTTGATTTGCATTATGTAGTCAGACTTGGGTGAGACTGCAGCTTTTAGTCATGTACCTGATGTTATTTTAGAACATTGCAGATCTCACAGTTTATCACAACTTCAGTTCTTGATTCCCTTTTTAAATGAAACTACGAAGGTTGAAAGTGATGCATTGCCTGATCTAAAATAAAACTTGCCTTTATTACTGAACTGGCTCTATCCCTTCATATTGTGATGATGCAGTTCACTGATGTAGCCTACTGAAGTCATTTGGTGTTGTATTAACATAAGAATAGCAGCATACAACGATAACCTGAAACTGAAGACACAGTGATTATACTCATAGTCAAACGTAACATTCTAGTCTAAAAATGACCAGTATTGAACTATTCTGATGAATGGGATGGATTTTGTTCTTGGAGATTGGTCATTTTACATAATTAAAGAAAGCTGGCTTCTTCCCATGAACACAAAGCCTGGCCTTTGAATTCCACCTGTAATCTGCCAAGAAAGAGGAAGACAATATTCAAACCTATCTCTCAAAAGCCTTCTGTGAACTAAACAAAGCTTTTATGTCTTTTGAGTAATGCTGAAGGTATTGTCCGGGTAGATACCAATGCTGGCTCCCTTATAGTCCAGCTTCTCAGAGTTTTTCTGCTTGATGAATACTATTGATGGCCCAAATTCAGCATGGTACTTAAGCATGTGCCTAACTTTAAGCACAAGGGTAGTTCCCATGTCTTGCCATTGATTTCAGTTGAACTATTCACATGCTTAAATTTAGGTATGTGCTTCAGCATCTTGCCAACAAAGAAAACTTCTTATACTAGGAAAAGTTTGTGGATTTTGGAAACCATAGCTATTTGGCAGCAGAAATGGAAACGGAACAAGGTGGAATTGCCCAGCCATTTGGAAAATAAATTCTCCAATTCTCCATTCAAGGATTAGACACAAATTCAACAGTGACTTTATTTTCAGGCATATCCATCTTGTTAACCAAAGACCTATTGTCTTTTATCAGACAGGTGTCTGGAGGCAGTATTCTCTGGGTTAGTTTGCAGCTTTCAGGAGATTATATCAACTTCGCTATCTTTGTCCAATCAAAACTTTTGTGATTGCAGGTTTTTGGTTTTGTAAGACAGACTTTGCTCCTAAGCATAACTAAAGTCTCTGACATTTGATATTCTCAGTCTTTCATCTTTAAAGAGAAGTATTCTCACACTGAAAAAAATAATTGTAAGAACTTAGTTTTACTTTCATTGTTTTGTTCAACAATTCATCACAAATACTGGTGATTCCGAAGGCAGACTTCAAAAAATCTGTATCAATTATGATCCCAGTGGTTTACCAAAAGGCATTCTATCACCCATTGCTGGTAAGTATTTCAGATAAACAGAGTTTAAGTAGAGCACTAGTTTATCTGGTTTCTTTCTAGAGTATTTGAGTCAAAGAATGTAGAGTTAGGCCGTTAACATTCTTGCACACGTAGGATGATACCTTCATCCTAAACTCAGTGCATTGCAGCTGCTGTACAAGGATATTTTAATACAGTGGTATTTAAGTGTGAAATGATTATTTAAATAATATAGAAAAAGAATAAACTCCTGTTTACTGCTGAATTTATTAACTATTGTGAAATCTTTCAGTGTATATTACAATACCTTTGTGTGCTGCTTCTTTACACAGCAATTAACTGGCAATAATTCTGTAAACTTAGCCATTATGTGATGTAAAGGAGTACAGAATTTAAAAACAAAGGTTGAGTCTTTATTCAATATCCAGTCTTCTCAGTGTGGCAATATTTTGTCTTTATCTTTCTCATTCAAAGTAGATGACAGCTTGTTGGAAGTGGTAATTTGTCTCTGTGCACTGAAGAACAATGGCTTATTTCAGCTTGAGCTATTGAAAGCAGTTTACTTTTTTGTTTTTAGAAAGGACGTGTGCAACTTGTTCAGTTATTCTTACTGTACTATTTCTTGTTTTGTGAACAGAGCTTGCAGTCCTTCATAAGCAAGATTTCATCAAGTGGGAGTTTTACCTGTGCCTGGGTTGAAGGCTCAACTATCTGAGTTGCTCAGTTGTTGGTTTAGGTTGGGATTTCCAAAGAGCTTAAAGGAATTAGACATCCAAATTGATTGAAATGTAATGGGATTTGAACACTTAACTCCCTTAGGTTATTCTGAAAATCCCAGTTGTATATTTTGACATTTAGGCATACAAATGTGCATTACTAAAGTACATCTGCTTAATAATAATACCATTTTTGAAAGAAAGAAATTAGCTTAATGGCAAAACCCCCCTAAAAAACAACAACAAAAAATCTACAATACTCTGAGTTCAAACATTATTTTAGAAATAGAAGATCCAGTTTAATAACCATACGAATCTTCTCTGTCACTCCAATGCACTAATGGAAATTCTGAGTGTAAATTATTTTACTGTTAGACTCCAAAGACTGTTCTAATGGAAGAAAAATCTGACAAACCCAAACAATGATTTAGTTCTTATTTTACAAGTTGGTTACTAAAGAATATGACCTGAACTACATTGCATCTTGTGAGGTAACAGCTGGTCTATCATTGTCCTTGGAAAAAAGTAACAGTTGCTAATATTTCAAGAAACAAAGATGGTCTTTGAATCTACTGGAACAGCTGTAAGAGACTGACACACCATGAACTGTCAGCTGCTAAATTCATATATTCAGACTGACCGAAACAGAATACTTTAACCATTTGGTACCACCAGATTACTACTTTCTTTCTTTAAAATTTAGTTTAAATTTTAAATTTAGTTTTCAAATTGCTTTTTGCTTTCTCCTCCCAGAAATTTTTTTTTTAAATTTCCATACAATTTAGAACAAGCTGACTTTTCTATTTATCCAGCTTATCTTTTGCAACCCCTATTAACACTTGTTTCCCAACCTGCTATTGTACAATTGAAGTTTGTATTAGGTATGTATTACCCGATCTCCTGCATGGTGCACAAAACTGGACAAACACAATGTTTTAGACTGGGTATTAGGGTGAAAATGTCAAACACAATGTTAGAGCCCTCAGCATTTGCCTTTTCTTTCTTTCTTTCCTCCCAACAGTGTAATAGAAGCTCAAAGTACTTAGCTTATACAAGTAGACTTAGAAGTGGCTTGATCACAGTGTAGAAGTACTGATGGAAGGAGAGGATATCTGATACTAAAGGTCTCTCTAATCTAGTAGACAAAGGCATAAGGGATCCAGTGGCTTGCAGCACATGCAAATTGGAAAAAGGTGATTTTTTTTTTAGCAATGTCAGCAAATTAAACCTTGGAACAATGTAACCAAGGATGTGGTGGATTTTCCATCTTTTGAAGTCTTCAGATCAGGGGTCCACTGTTGCCAGCTCTTACAATCTTATCACGAATCTTGCCATGTTTGGTGTTTCCCTAGCTCCTGCAGACAGGTGATTACATGAAAATCTCTGCTTTCATTTATTAAAAGTAAAGTTCTAACCTTCATGCTTGTATGGAAATACTTGAAAACATGAACTGAGTGCACCCTAAAGGCTCAAAAAGCAGAGGCAAACAAAAAGGGTTTAAAATTTACTATTTTAA
Organism: Chelonoidis abingdonii; assembly: GCF_003597395.2. Classification (NCBI taxonomy): domain Eukaryota; kingdom Metazoa; phylum Chordata; order Testudines; family Testudinidae; genus Chelonoidis; species Chelonoidis abingdonii. The sequence goes on from NC_133777.1 coordinate 13,044,102, forward strand.
AACATGATTCCTAAGCCAATCTTGTGATTTTGGGGGCCTGATTTAAGATTTTTGAATTCTTGGGGTTGGCACTACAGGATATCTATAAACTATGTGCTGTAGTGCAGCTACAAGTTACTGTTCTTGATGCAAGAGTTATTTGGTGAAAATCTGTGGCCTCTGTTATGCAGGAGTTCTAGGAAGTCATCATGGCCCCTTCTGCCCTTAAAATCAGTTAATCTATCTACTCCTGTTGCCTTCTGCACAGCAAAGTCACTCCTGTTACTAAGGAGAAGTGTGTAAAGCCCCACAATATTGCTGTTTATTTGGCTAGAGGGCTTATGGTTGACTGAATGATGTGAAGTACATACAGAACACTGATCGTTCTTACATATAGGAGATTTATAAGCTACCTCATTGCAGTTGAATACAGTACTGCCCCAAGTCTAATTTTGCTCTCTCTCTTCCCTTTCTCCCCCATTATTATTTCAACTCAAGAGTCTCCTTGTAATTCTTCCATTGGTGTGAAGGGTTTTTTCCTAGAACGATGGTGAGTGTCCTTCCCTCTAAACAAATGGTACCCCATGATCTGCACAGGGGCAAAGGGAAACTATGGTGAGTCCCGTTGACTCTGTATCATAGCTTCCCACAGACTCTGGGTAGCACAGTTGCGGCATGAGCCGTGCTGGGTCAGGGATTCCCCGAGCTGAGGTCGCCTATGGGACCCTCACTAATAACAATTGCAATATAACAGTGGGTCAAGCCATTACAGATTCTGTTTGCTGTAACATGCTCTAACTTACCCTGTACCTTTGGGTGCTCGGTGGGGGCCCCTGCTCCTGCTCTCTCTGCCTGCAGGGCTGAGAGCACTACAAGGGGCTTATGTTGTGGAATCAGCTTCCCCACCCCCAAGTCTGGATCTGCAATCTCAGGTTCCTATGTGCACTCAGAAGTAGAGGGAAGCGTGGGGCTTTAGACACTGCATGGCTTGATAGTTTAGTGTTTATTTATGGCCTTATTAGTGATTTTCAAAGACATTCGTATGTACTGGAAGGCCCTCTGAACCCACCTGGGCACTCGGCAGTAATGTGTCATTTTAATTTACCTCTTCTCTTTAATATTCTTAACATTATACCTTATATGTAAAGGTAAAGCAAAGAGCAGAAAGCCTCAGAGAACCCCTGACTCTAGAACAGTGAGGGTGGGGAGCAACAGGCCTGATCCCCATAGGCAGATCTTCACCAGAGTGGTCCTACCAGCACTATGCATAGATGGGAATCTTATCTGAGATGCTGTGGTTGGGGAACAGGCTGATTTTTCATGGTGCTATTTCCTCCTTCTCCACCCCTTTATTTCTACATTAGAAGTGTGCTCCGAACTGTGTTGTTTCAGTATTCAGCCGCTAATGCTTAGGGACGGAGATTTTTATAAAAGAGAAAAATCCCTTTGCAGGTCACCTTCAACTTTTCTGATTGTGTTCCATGTTACGCTTTTAAGCCATGATCCTGCACTGTTCATGTCAATGGGAGTTTTGCCTTTGACTTCAGTGGTTGTGGGATCAGGTCTTTATAAGGTTAATGTACTTATTACTGATTATTATTATTTTATTATTTATTAATATGTATTATCAGACAGCGCCTATGAGGCTCAGTCATGGACCAGACCCCCGTTGTGCTAGGTGCTGTACCAACACAGAACAGAAAGACCGTCCCTGCCCCCAAAGAGCTTACAATCTGTGCTGTTATCATCAGCCTGCGAAATAGAACTCAAATCAGGCCACCAGAGGATCTCGGGGTGCTTTGCTACTGGTAAGGTAAACCCTACACATGAGGCCAGTGTAAGTATCCTCATTTTTACAGATGTGAAAACTGGGCCTAGAGAGATTGTCCAAGGTCACACAGGAAACTTGTGACAAAGTCAGTGCAGAATCCAAAGATCTGATTCTCATTTACGTTAACCCACTTTACACCACCCTGGCAGGGCCAGATCTCCTGACATACAGCCCTGTTCCTTTTATAACGGCTGCATTTAAGCACAAGATCCACCTTGCTCTCTTTGGATCTAACTTCACCTCAAATTTCCACTGTCTTGTTTTTCATGTTTTGTAAAAATCAGCAAGCTGAGGATTGAGAAGACTTCAAAAGAAACAAAATTAAAACAGCATTCTGCTTGTTTCATACACTTCCTGGATTTATTTTCTTCCCTGATTCCTTCTTAATAACAGTATCCATAAAACATCATGATATTTACATTTTTGTGTTCATCATCTTTTCCTTCTTGCATTGTCCTCACCTGAAAGCCTTTGGTCCAACACTTTTCCTCAGACAGACATGTGCATGCCCCACTGAGGTCAGTGGGAGCTGTATTTGCACGTCTGAGGTCAGAATTTGGCCTCTTAACATCTTAACAGTTCCCACAACAGCCAATAGAGGTTGCTCACACCAAGGATTTTGGCTCCCCTATTCTAATATTGTAATGTCATTGTGGTCTTAATTCATGATCACAGTTTTATCAGCACAGTGAATCTGTTCCTTTTATAACTGCTGCCTTTAAACTTTTTTGGTACAACATTCAGTGCAGCACATTGTATTTTTCTTCTTTCCAGATGCTAGATTTAAAATAGTCAGGGCATAATTTGTCTTTGGTCCAGCTTTACTTGGTATTCCTTAGTGCTACGGCTTGTCCTATCTTTCTCTCCTGCTTGTTAATTTCTGTAATTCAATAGATAAGTATTTCTTAAACAAGAATTTGAAAATATTGCTCTAGTGTGGTTATATTATTTGAACACAGAACTTGATTCAGTGAAGTGCTCAGAGGAGGTTTCAGCATCTTTGCAGGATCAGGCTTTTACAGTCAAAACTGGACCCGGTGAATTCAATGAGCATTTGGCCACTAACTTCACTACCACTACACTGGTCCTAAAATGGAGGTTAAATAAAACTATTCAGTTGGCTAAGCAATATATTGTGGCATATGGGCTTTAATCTTTCTCCTCTACAAACTCTCTCTACATGTTAATGCTGACATGCCATTGTTCTAGGGAAGTACACTTTATTATGTGCAACCCCATATATACAATACTTGACTGTGTTTCTTAAAGATTGTAATGTGTTCAATGGTGCAATTAAGGTTTTCTTGACCATGCTGGGCCATCAAAAAACTACCTGGTTGTACTACCTCCTGACATATTTTAGTGTTAAGTAAATTTGCATTTATTATAAAAAATACATCTAAATTGTTTGGGTTACCTTGGCATCGTCCTCGTGCCTTATATTTTAAAGTCAAATGTCCTAAACCTTAAAGTAGCCCATAGTTATTAGTACAAGACCTATGTGCTAACTTCTGAGAGCTTTCATTTAGTATGCTCTTTGGTTTTGGAACTCCCTTCCTGTTATGGTTAGCCAAATCCAGCCCTTTAAATCTGGGGTTTATTTTAATTTGTTTAATGTGGCTTGGTCTTAATTACCTGGTCTGTACAGCATTGTGTCACAAAATTTAGATTTCTTTTGCGGCAACTTCCTATAAAAACAATTGCCTTATGAATACAAATATGGTGAGAGTGAACAGTTTATATTTAGAAGGCTAGTTTCATTTTCAAATGATGCTTTCATGGAAAACAAGGTTTAATTGTGTGGGAACAATGGAGATTCTGCAAACAGCTCTAATAGGTACTGCTTTTTTCTCTCCAATAGTTTTATAAATTGGATTAGCTAGAACACAAGATATACAGTGAGAAAAATTAAAAACAAAGCCGTATTATTCTCAGAATCCATAACTCTTTTCTTAATGGTTCAAATTATGAACAATTCACCCAAAGTTTACTTAGAGCTTATTTCTAGCACACAACTTCACACTTCTTATTTATCAGTCTGATTTGTTTTTGCTGCTCTGTTCTGGTGCCGTAGTGACATCCTCTGGCGATGGCAAGATAGCAGAACTCTTTTACAGCAGATCAATGATGTAACTATAAGGGTACTGTGGCATATCCAGCGATTCCTACACACACAAAGTTTGCTTTGTCTAGTGATTAAAGATCATATATCCCTTTGTATATGAATGTAACCTGCCCAATCTTACAAGTTAACCTGCTGTGAGATAAACCATGCAGTTAGCTGGGTTAGTTGATGAGTGAATTTAGCGCTCATGGAAGTGGGGGGCAGATAGCCTTACTTTGAATCAAGCACAATAGGAGCAGGCATTGTGCAGAGTAAACATATATAGTCAAACCTGATCTAAAGCACCCCCTGCCATTCTAGTAGTAAGCCTTTGAGAAAAGTCTTCCAATTGTGCCAGCTATGGTAGGTTTTGTGATGCGCACCAATGAGGACTAGCATGAGAACCATCAAACTCAGTTTGCTTGTGAACTAAATCATCTTTTTGACTCATGTTTTCAAAGGTGAAAAGCCTAGTATATTTCCCTCCTGTGCCAGTTACTCTCATATTGCCAGTTTAGACTGTAGCTGCGTAATTCATTTGCCTCAGTGTTTTGTATGATCTTGTATGGCTCACATAACTCAGGCATTTATGGAGATGCAGGTTTTTCAAGAGATGGTGCGGAAAGATTGAGAAATTGTTGTCAGTTGGAGTAAAATTTTCAAAAGCGCCTAGGTGACTTAGGCTCCTAAGTCCCATTTTCAGAAGTGACTTTGGCAGCCTCTATCTTATTGAGAGTCCATGGGAATTTTGGCTCCTAAGTGTCCGAGTTGCTTTTTAAAATGGGACTGAGGTAGGTTTGAAAATGTTACACATTATCCCTTTGTCATCTCTATATTTAGTTATAAAACTTTTCCCACAAGATTTTTGAGTAGTGATTCTAGTGGAAAAAAAATCTTCGTACAATCTGCACGTAGGCCATGTATGTGACTAGTCAGATTGTCCTTGCCACTGTGAAATTCCCACGCATGGTGGAAAATAGCTGTGGCAGATCAGAGAAAGGGATGATATTTATTTTCTGCAGTGATGAAGAATAACCAGAGCACAATTTTATACAGACCAGACTGTAGTTTGTTAGCAAAACTTTGCATATAAATTAGGGCAGTGGTTCTCAACCTGTACCATACCAGGGCCTACTTCTTTATCCCCTGAGAGCTCTCTCCTATCTAGTTAGAATCTGGCTCAGAGGGACCCTGTACCATTTCACAATATATGCATTTCACAATATATGAAGGGTGGTCAAGACTTCAAGGCTGAGAACCCTTCAATTATGGAATTGGGTATTTTGAGCCTATTGTTTGTAGGAGAATGCAGATTCATGAGAGCGGCCATCATGGTACCTGCCACCTGAGGTCACTGTGTTCAAGGTTATTAAAGAATGTATAACAAAGAAAATATAATCAGCAAATAACCCGGAGGCTAACATTTTGATTGCCAGCAATGCACATATTATTTGAAATAGAAGACTGTATAAAATGTAACTTACTTTGGAAGCAATAGAAAATCTGTATTTTAATGCATAAAAACACATTTGCATTAACACAAGTTTATTTTAGAAAGCACTGGATCTCTCAAACTTTTCCATAGTACACATTTTCTAAGCTCTGTGCTCATTTGTGTTTAACACAACAGAGTATGAACAATCTGAAAGACCCACTATCTCTCATGTAATTCAGTTTCTATTTTGAGACTGAAAAATGTTTACTGGGCTTGATTCTGATCTTGAACTGGTTTCATATGCTAATATTGCTACGTTGACAACAGCAGAGTTATTGTTGATTTACATTGGTGTAGGTGAGATCAGAATCAGACCCAATATAGATTTTTAATTGTATCCACTTTATAACATCTCTTAAACCTACTCTGTATTAAAAACTGTGTCTTAGCTAAAACTACAATACAGTAAGCCTACATCCTCAGGCACAGGAAGACCATGCACTTTAGTTTTCAAGTTGACTGGCCTAGAGTAACAAAACAGATATTTAAAGTAAAAAGTCTCATAATGGTGTGTGTGTATGTGTAAGTGAAATTGCTTCAATAGAGATGATCGCATGTCGGAAAGAGGACAGGGCTGATGTACTCAGCAGAGCATTCTGCCTCAGATAATAAAATGCAAAATACAACCCCACCCTTGCCCCCCGCATGAAGTGGTATCAGCAGCTTGTGTGTTTGTAAGGAGCACAATATCTCTAGTGCCTTCTCTGGGGTATTACAACTCTGCATCACTTATGGCATAGTATAATTGTCACATTATAGCCTGAAATGTCTTAGATGTAGCTTTCATAGCCTTAAAGCTAAGGTGGTTGGACACTGAAATGCTAATTCAGATATTTTCTTCTATTCACAGGCAGTGATTCATGTATAAAGACCTTATCGTTGACCAAAGGAGTATATTCCTTGCAACCTTTTTGCTGTAGTTGGCCACAGGGTGGCCTCTGTAATATATGTCTATTTCTTTCTTGTCTAAATATTCTTTGAACTTGCTACATAGCAGCACTATACGTGATATTCCATTAAATCCAGGATGTTTTTTAATACTGAAAATTGGCATCTGAGTATTAGGACACTCTCTGACACTGATAATTAGAGTATATGTATGATCTATCTTTCATCTCGCTATTGTTATATCTTTTCACTGAACTATACGCAGAAGTACTCCAATTATAATGAAAGAGAAAAGTACACTGAAATTAATATTCAGGTGCTTCACAATACTTGCTCTATGGCTGTATAAACTGAAAAGAGATACAACTCAGGCAATACACAACAATTAGCAGTTCGGTAGTATACTGTGGAGTCCCAGATGAACTCTGCATAATCCATCAGCACCTCGAACTAAAATTGGTGTCCACCATCTTTTTTGTTTGAACTAGATTGTATGTGCTTTAAAACAGACATATGGACCAGGTTCTCCTCTCCATTGCACCAGTGTTATACTGGTCTAACATCTTTGATTTCATTGGAGTTCCTCATGATTTATACCAGCGTAAATGAGACCAGAAGCAGGGTCTGTCTAGGTTCTTAAATTACGTTCATCACTGGTGCATCTGAATGGTTTGCACACAGTTGGTGCTGAATAAAGAATGTAAATTAAAATGTTGGTTAGGACAAAAATGGTACCTGGGGTTAGAAAGACATCACGGATAAGTTTAATAGTGCAAATATTACTCTTATTTTTTAACTTCCTTCATTCCCTCTCTGCCACCATACAAATTATTGAGCTAAAAATATGGTGGAGGTGCCTTTTTTTTACATGTAAGAAAATGCCTGGACTGTGGAGCAGTGGAGAAAACTGAGCTCCTTTCAGCAAGAATATGTCACCTTTAGTTGCTGGCTCAGTGCTTAGGGCCTCATCCTGTAAGCATGTATTGCAAAGTCTAGCGAGTTCAGTGGTATTACTTGCAGTCATAAGCACTACAAGGTTCAGACCCTCAGACACCCCAATGATAGGTATGTTAGAGATAGCATAGATTTGATGGGTAGGTTTTGTTGTAGCTGAATGTGCACTGAAGTTGTACTGCTCATCACAATTGGACAGTCTCCTTTCCCCCACTATTGTCTGGGTTCTTTTAAACAATGTTGATCAGTCTCTAAAAGAACATTGTCTTGCCATCAGTTAACTGTGATACTAGAAGACCAGAGAGCAGATATGGATGGAAGTGAAGGGTGTTGTTGAGCTAACTCAATATGAGTGGTTCATTGATAACACCTGCCTGGTTTTAGACTCAGTAGGAGAAGAGGAAACAGCTGTGTGAATTGTAGGATGACTAGAGACACAGCACTGGAGAATAACAAAATGTCTATGACAGTGACTTGGTATCTGCAAGGTAGATAGTAGAGAGTTTAGTAAAGTACTTATATAATAATAATAATACTTAGCTCTTACATAGTGCTTTTCAAAAGTAAGATCTCTTGGCTCTTTAAAAAGGAGGGTATTTATCTTTTGTTCAACCAGTTTCAGATATTGTATAGCATTGATGATGACTGATAGGATAAAATTACAAACCAAAGCCCCAGTCCTACAACTGGATCAATGTAAAGTTGCATTGCATGTCGGGTGAAACTCAGCTGACTCCACTGGGGCTTTGCGTGGGTGTGAGCATCCATCCAATTCCACGGAGACTCAACTGCAGAATTGGTGCCAAATGGATAAAGAAGCTGTGAACCATAAAACAAAATTAGAAAAATATTGATAGAAGAGAATTTAATGATGCTCTCTTGCGATAGCTGTTTTTGTAAAAAAACCGAATGAACAGAACAATGATTAGATTTCTCATTAGTCAGCCACAATTCTAAGTTGGCCACATTTCACATTTACTGAAAAACTTACATAGAATAGTGCATATGTGTAATGTGATCAAGTTAATGTTGCTGTTGGAATCTTTACTTTTGCATTTCCTGACTTTTTACGATTTTATCTGGGCAAAGTTAATCTTGCATTGGCACAGTTTTTTGTGTTTAATTTCCTAAATTTTAGCCCTGGTAGATTGCAGGATACTGGACTGTAAAATCAATCTATATATAGAAAAGCTAGGGGTTTCTAAAATGTAACTAGTTCTAGAAAGTAGTTTCTCTCTTTGAGTTGGACTCCTGCTAGTAAGAGGGCCTGGCTTTGCAATCAAAAGGGTATGAAAATCAGACCAATTTTTTTCCCCAAAGCTGTTTAGAACACATCTAAAGAAGTGTTTTGTAAGTCTGTGGCATATGCACATTATACAGTATCGATGTGGTATAAGGGCTTGATCCTCATTTGATGTAGTCAGTGCTGCTACATCAATTTACACAAGCCAAGAGTCTGATTGGTATAAACTGCATAATATTTTTGCAGCTTTGCCACTTATGAGTAATGTGCCCATCCCAACTTATGTTGATAAAACCTTTTAACCACCCATGCCACCGTATTCACTTTCTCTTTCTCTACTTTATGTGAGTATGTGTGTTTGCCCTTATACCACAACTCACTGTGCTATATATTTGTGCGTGGGGAATACACATAGACACATGCACACATGTGTCTATGTGATGTGTCTGCATGATGACACAAAAGTTCTTTTTTGGTTGGGATGAGTTCGAATACCTGAATTCCTTACAGTCTGATAACGTACAAGTCTGAAGCCTCAAATGTGAGTCAATCCCTAGGGTTTTGGTACCAGGCCAGATTCTGGGAAAAGATGCAGGCAAAATCTCTTGAGAAAAGTCATTCTAGCAATATTTTTGCCCAAGATAGTACGAATTTTATGAGAACTGCTGATCTCATGAATTTTTTTCCATTGGGGTAAGAATCTTAGGAAAATAACTGTGATGCCACTGAGATATTGCTGTTCTCTAACTGTTGGTAGCTGTTCATAAAAAAAAAAATAATACAACCACAGTATGTTGCCATTGTGTAGCTATTTCCATCAGTGGATCTCAAAGCACTGGGGGAGGTAAGTAGGTGAGGAAATTGAGGCAAAGAGAGGTGAAGTTACTCACAAAGTAAACCAATAAGCATAGAAGAACTTTAATCATGGAACATTCTAAATTTCAAAGACTCTGATTAGTATAACAGCAACACAAAAAAACAACTGGCGGTGAATATGTTTCTAGGGATTTTGCAAATGGCTGGTTTATACATTTTCTTTAGCGGCCTACACAGTTGGTGATAATTCAGAATTTAACTGAGCCAAGCATCAAGAATATTGTGACCACATTTAGGGATGGGTGAAATGTTTTGATTACAAGAATTCCATCCCTTAACCAATGCCCGTACCTTTGTCTGCTCCTCAAACTGGTCTAAGAAGGAGATTACCCCAACTTTACTTCCTATTCCTCCTGCCAGTCTCTCCATCAGCTGGATATTAATCATCTCTTGCCACCTACCCTGCCACATAATCTTCTCCCTTTCACATATATCTTGTTGCAGGGTCCACTCCTTTAGCAACCATTCTATTAGTCCATGATAGTAGCTTAACTTCACTATTACTTGATCTTGGTCATGCAAGACACTTTGTGACATGAGATCCTAAGGCATTCTAGATTTGAATTAAGCAGCATCAGGCACTAGCCAAGAAGGCCCTGGGCCTTGCCCCAATTGTGTTAGTTTCTGGAAGGAGGAGAAGTGGAGTGGAGAAAATCAGGAGATTTACTGCTGAAAAGGCAAAGATAATGGCAGCAGTTAGGTCTTGGATCTTCCTTCTTACTGTCCAGAGGTAGCAGAAAGGCCACTGACTGTCCCTATCTTCCATCATTGCCTCAAGCATCTTTTCCTACCTATATGGCACACTGGTTGGTGCATGGCAGTGTCTTTGTCTAAGTTTGGAATGTGCCAAATGCAGTGAGGGTGCTACTGCAGTCTAAATAATAACTAATAATAGGTGAAGGTGAATAGTTGAAGGGCTAGAAAAGGACATCCAGGGAATGATGAGAAAGGCAGTCTGAAGTCACATCTGTAATAATGGAATTCTTACAATAATCGTAGACAGTATGTTCCCAGTATTACCCGAGCATGTGCTAAGAGACTGGAATTACACATTTCCTGAGATGCTGCAATCCAGTTTAACACATTTAGTTGGATGGGTCCCACAACTCTGATTTTTAGACATGAAGGTTTTCTAGAGAGTGTTAGGAACATTGCTAAAACAGACAATACTACAGAGCTTTCATAAGTGCTTTTGTGACTTCAGAGACATAGGAGATGGATTATGAAAGCTGCCAGTGCAAAATGGAAGATTATTTTTGAAGAATGATATGTCTCCTGCTTGACCCCTTTACCTAACATGCGAGCCAGGAGAAAAACAGTAATGCCAATCTAATAGGCACGCTCAGCAGATAATATCCAAGTTTCTGTTTTATATCCAGTGATGCTAAAGGTTGTTTATAAAGGCAAGGCATTATTGTTTTGAATCGTTGGCACTGCCTCACATCTTTTAAAGTTGAGAGGAGCAAGTCTGACGAGGTTTCCAGTTCCTTGGTCTCAGTTACGAGAGTGGGCTGTTGGAGATCATTTGTGCCTTCTTTGACAATGATCTTGCACTTGCTGCATTCCTCTTTGCCTTGTTAGGAAACATTTATTTTCTTGTCTTTAAATTACTCAGCCTGGCATTTGGATATAATCCAGCCTAGTAGACAGAACTAGTAGAATGTTAAATGCAGTAGTACCTCACTTAATCTAAATGTTGCTAATCTCCATACTATTGCTTTTCCAAGGAAAAGCCACTCATCCCACTTGTCAACAAAGATGCAATACAGTAACAGTGTACAGTAGCAAGTTCAAGATGTGCATACTTCAAAATTTAGGACTTGTCCACATCAGAAGTTAGTGTGAAATAAGCTAGGGTAGAATTTAAAGTGTGATAGCTATTCCACACAACTTCCCAGGTGGGTACTCTTATTCTGTACTAGACGTTCCTTTGTGCAGTTTAGCTTAGGCCACGTCTATACGACGCGCCGTATCAGCGCGTTAAAATCGATTGCTCGAGGATCGATATATCGCGTCTCATCTAGACGCGATATATCGATCCCAGAGCACGCTTAGATCGATTCCAGAACTGCAGCAAGACGAACGGAGTTCCGGATTCTACATGGCGAGCCGTGGACATCGATCCCGCGCGGTGAAGACGGGTGAGTAAATCGATTTTAGATATTCGATTTCAGCTACGCTATTCTCGTAGCTGAAATTGCTTATCTAAAATCGATTTTATCTCGTCGTGTAGACCTGGCCCAAGTCTGCTAAGTAACTGAATGATCTTATTCTTGTAACCCTTGTCCTTCCCTTCTCCATTCCTCTTATTGCTTGTTACTTTCCCTTGTCCTATTTATATTGTAAACTCTTTGGGCCAGGGAGCATGCTATGCCTTTCTATTTGTTGTGTGAAGTGCCTAGCGCATTTTTTTTTGCTGCTGTATAATTAATAAATACTAATTATTACTAGTAGTGAGGTTTCTTATTACTAAGACTTCATTATTTTTGCAAAATATTGTACAGATATTCAGTAATATGCAGAGAAATATGATGACATCAATCTACAGCTGTCAAGGAACACAAACAAAGTGCATTTTATGATGCAGTATCCTTGCTTTTTATTGTTTATTCACTTACCAGCTGATTCATAAAAAATCAGTCATTCACAAGGATTCGCCCATTCGTTAGTTCATATTAGCAAAGTTATATCATCAATAGATTTTCTCTGTGAATTTCAGATTGTGTAGCTCATTTTAGGTGTTCAAACAGATTTTACTTTTAACTTTCTTTCACACGCAAGTGTTTTCAAGTATTTCTCTACTTCTCAGAGGAAAGTGTTTAGAAATTATTTTAATAATGGTTTTTCCTAATAACAAAATCAGATTGAATTCTGCTTGTGCTGCTCCATCTGTCTGAAAATGCCTCTCCTATCCAGCTACTGAGTCACCTAAAAACTTTCCTCTTTGCATTAAACAACTAACTGGAAACCATAGTCACGTTCCCTCCCCCCATTACTACATCCTTACATTCTTCCCTTGCTGTAAATAGTCAGCAAGAATAGTAGCATCTTTACTGTTTTTAAATTTCTACTCCCTTGTTTATTTCTTCTCCTTTCATTTTTTTTTTGCTTTCTACCTTTGAGATTCTCTGTATTCAGCTCTCTAAAGCATTTTATAAGGCAATGCCCTATGAAGCATGTTACATAAAATATACATTATATTGTACCTGATATATTATACATTATATTCCCTGAGAACTGCATCTTGACATGGTGGAAGGGCTTATGTGATCCAGTGACCCTAAGAGCTATGCCAGGCAGGGAATTTTAACTCCTGGTAGGGCCACCCAAGCTGGACGGGTCAAAGGGTAGTAACTAGATGAAAAGCAGCCCACTGATCCTCCAGATTGGGGGGTTGAACAATAGACTAACAACCTATCCTTGTAAACAAGATGCGAAAAACACAACAAGGTAGCCATTCCAGCAAAAAGCACGGCAGACAGGGATGGCAGAGCCTTATTCATGTCCTCATCAATGTCTGATAGTGTGGGAAGGATTCAGATTCAGATCTTGTACTGAGCCCTCTTACATCTCTTCACGCCACCCAGCAGACCTCTCTCTTAAGAAATTATTTTTGAGCTCTTTCCAGTTACCTCCTTGGTTTGGTTTAGGAATGGCACTAAAGGACGTGAATACTCTGAATATTGTGAACTGTTATCACTGTTATTATCCTGTAAACACTTCCTCTTTGAACATCCCAGTTGGGATATAGTAGATGTTTCTATTCAAGATATGAGCTTTCCCTAACCTCCAGAGATAGACACCATATCCTAGCCATAGATTCCCATTCTGAAGGGGACAACATTCTGTTTAACTGCCATTTCAGAGCCACTTTTCCTGAGTCACTCCACTTTGACATATTTTTCTTCACAGAACTGTCCTGAGGTGCTCAGCACTTTTGAAAATCCTAAAATGGATTTAGGAGCCCATTAGGCTTCTATTTTTGAAAATCTTGGCAATGTTTTATATACCTAGTTCTGTGACTTGAGAACATTTACCTCCTAGATCTCACCTAGATCCTGAAGACAGACTTCTAAGGAGAGCTTGCTTTTCTGTTAGCCAGTGGATTATCTTCCTCCTTTCATTCCATTTTTATAAGGTCTCAGATCAACTTCTCTTCTTTGTGTTTTAGGAAATAAATTCTACCAAAAAGTGCAGTAATACTGAATGTCACTGATTTACTAGGAGGGTCGATTAAAATAGTTCTAGATAAACTGTCCATATTAATGAGGTTTTTAAAACTTAAGTATTTGGGACCGTAATGTTTTGACAGAGTGTTCTGCAGCACTCACCACTGAAATCAACAATATGATCAGAGGAGATTAACAGTAATAAGACGGCCTTAGGAAACTAGTATAAAAATAAACCACACAACTTTGATAGTAAGAGCAGTAAACAGCAAATTGAGGCAGAACTATTCCATTCAAACCCCCGAAAACCAATCACATAAGTGAAGCCATTAAAACAAATAGTATAAATGAGCTTGAGAGAGCTATAAGAGAGAGATAGGGTGATTGATGGCTCTAGTGACAAGTTGGGGGCACAGAAGTGGATTAGAGATTGAGTTAAAGGTAACAGTGTGAACACACCTTTTCCTGTCCAGCAGTTCTAATTCTTCTTCCTGCCTGCAAATTCAACATACAATAGTGTATATAGCAATATTTCCTTAAGTTTTTGGATTGATAGATCAATGGGTTTTTGTCTGCTCTGTTCTTTCAGTAATGAAGTTTAGTTTTATACTGGATGCCCAGGGCATCAGGGGTGATGTGTAAACTACCCTTTACATGAACTTAGACTCCCTTAGAGACATTCGTACACTGACTGTACAACTGTCTAAAGGAGTCTAAATTGGTGTGGCTTGTGCTGAGAAACCAGAAGGAGATGTAAAATTAAGATTACACATTTGTCTCATGAGGATTTCCAGAACAGTTGCACAAAGGCAAAATAACCCCTCCCAGCAAACCATTAGGGCATAGTTGTGGCATATCTACAACCTTATTTGCAGAAGGTTTTAACACTTGACCTGCAAAGTCAACAAAAGAATCACCATCTCCCATCTTAATAAATTGGGTTCTATCTGCTCTAATCACCTCCTGCAAATACACCAAGTCATCTGTTTCCTTTTTGCTTAGATCTTGCATACTCTTTGGAGGAGGAAGGTCTACTGTTGTCAGCACTCCTGTTAAATTTATTTGCTTTTCTAATGCAGGGAAGATATGTGTATAAGTCTAAAGGTCACATTCTACATTTATTTATTTATTTGATGTCTTTTGATTTATAGAAATGTCCCTGTAATCTTTGTGCGAGAAACATGTACAAAATTTACCAGACCAACAATAAAATAGGAAGTGTATCTTTAACAAGGCCCTCCCAGAATATTCACTAAGGTTCTGATCTTGCATTTGTTCTCTGTGAGCAGAACCCTACACTCATGTGAAGCCCCACTGAAATGTAAAGAGCAGGTGATGCTCTTTGCAGGATCAGAACCTAAAACCTTGAGCTTTTAGCTTCCTTCCTCACTGCTATGTTTCTTGTAAGTGGACAGTTATTCAGAATGATTTAATGTATGTAAAATTACAGTTTAAATTATAGCAGTCAGAGGTTCCAATTCAGCAACGTATTTAAGCATATACTTAATTTTAAGCAGGTGCTTAAATCTATCTCTGTTCAGGAAAGCAATTAAGCATGTGCTTAAGTCCCACTGATATCACTAGCATGAGTAAGAGTTTGCAGGACTGGGTGAAAAAATTGGGTGAGGTTTAATTTGGCTCTTCAGTCAGTTTTTTTAGAAGTATAAATCCCAAGTCAGTCTGAAGCATCAGAAAATTATTTGCTTCCCATTTAAATTTCAGGATAGTATGCAAACAGATTGCAATTTAGCGGATTTGCTTTTCTATTTTATTTCTAAAATAATGGCAATAATCCATCAGCAGTTTTTCTTTAATCCAGTTAGAAACCCAATCAGCAGCCTATCAATGTATACCTTAACCCATGGAACAAATTCTAAATATCCTTTATTCTTGAGAGCTGAAAGTAATGCATTTAACAAATATATCCCTTTAAGAAATTATGAGTTTTACATACAAGAAGGAAAAATCCAAGGGGGATACTTTCAGAACACAAATGAGAATTAAGCACCCAATTTTCAATGGCCGTTTGTGCCTTTGAAAAATCTTACCCCTGACTCATTGGATGAAAACAGTCCCATGATGAAGCACTACTGTTGACTCCGGAGGTCAGTAATGCTGACATGCTCAAAGGGCTAAATTGGCTCATCAGTGGTCATCAGATTTTTTTTAAGCTGTTAACTTTATCTATGCCTTAGAGAACTACATGTTTCTTTTTAAAGTTATATGAAAGAAATTCTTGGCCAAAATGAAGACATTTGTAAGCATTTCTGATGAAGAAAGAATGCATGTAACAATATGTATAAACTGACTTCATGTTTCCCTGGCCATCTAGATTTATTGTCCTTGGTGGTAAATATTGACCTTGGATTTATCTCAGTCAGTGTTTACCTCTTAGGTCAATAAATCTGAGGTTCACCTCAGCAGAAGTCAATATCTGCTTAGTGTTCTGTTTCATTATTAATATAAATATTTTGGTGACCTTTACATGTATTAAGTAGTCTAGTTTTTTTAAAGTCTTTCTCTTGATATGCTTATTTCTTTAAGTATATTTTTACACCAGCTCCAATATTACTTTGAAATCTGTTAATGCACAGAATTACTGTCCTTTTTTTCTAAGGGGATCTCAGATCTATGTGTTTCTGAGCGTAGCAGGTACTCCATAGTATAATAATATAAAATTGACTACATGGATCACCATTCACTTGTCTACTAGTAGGGCATAATGGCCTATTCCTTTCTCTAGTTTCCTTATATGAGAAATCTTTTCTGTGATAAAGTATTTCCTATTTTGCATCTTTCATAGAGTTTAAAGCCAGAAGGCACCATTAGATCATCTAGTCTGTCCTCCTTTATCTCCTGACCATCTTTATCTTTCTCATCAAATAAACACTTCTTTAGGCTTTCACAGAAATTAGTCTGGGGTGTTTTTGTTTAGGTTTTAGGTTTAGGTTTAATATTTGCTTTGTATGTCTGCCTTCTGAATGGTCTTTGGGGGATTTCCCATGTAGTCTCAAACTGAAGCACCTCAGAAGTTTCAAGTTCTGCTTTCATGACTCTCTTTGGACTGTCTCAGCCATAAACATACACAAATATTGCCTTTTCTGCCTCTGAATAGGTGTAGCTGGATGTGAGAACTGGTGGTGTAGCTGGATGTGAGAACTGCATCTGAGTATTATCTCAAGTCATTAGATAATGGATGGAGTCCCTTAGTTTCCTTCCTCAGTTTCCTCCTTTCCTTCCCCGGAAAGCTTCCTAGAAGTAAGATGCAAAGTTGAAACAGACGGCTCCATTAATGCTCCTTTTTACTCTCATGGGGGCGCGGGGTGGGGGCATGCAAGGGAGAGCATACAAGCCAGAGCTTGAGGGTTCAGAAACAGCTCCACAGCTACTCAGCAGCCTGGAGACAAGAAGATTTCCCTTTGGGCCCTTACAGTATCCAGGCCAGCTACTTGAATTGGGTGCTTGGCTCAAGATATTCCCCATTATTATTGCAGTATTTCAAAACATTTATGTAATACTATAAATTACATTGCATATCAGAGACATAGATAAGATACACCTCCCACCTTCACCCCAGCCAATCTCCGAAGAGAGTTCACAGTCTAAAGGCCTGATTCTCTCAACCCATTCTCATGAGATTAGTTCTTACGCTACTACCATGAGTAATGACTGTTCACATAAGTAAAAGATTTTAGGGGGTGGTCCTTTGTGATCACATAAAAATCAGTGTTGACTGTATGAAGATTTTGGGTTATTCATTCTAAAGGTATGCTAGGTTTAAATGGTTTTAGAATGTGTGCTATGGAAAATTCTGATCCCTGTCACATGGAAAAGCATAAACCAAAGCATATGGATTTATATGAATATTACTTACAGAGACCCAGATACAAGGTATTTATAGTTCTCTTTTCCTGTTTATTCCTTTAATTGGATTTATTTTAAGCGGGCGTTAGTGTAGAAATTTCTGCTGAACTTCTTCCATATATTCTTGTTTTTCACATGAGCACAAATAAAGGGTGTTGACCCCTACATTAAAAAAAATGTGTATTTATGTGAATGGTAGTGCTGTACTTAAACAATAGGGAAAATCTTGTTTTGGCCATCTTTTCTTTATCCTAATGTATACCAATCCCTTCTTAATTTGATGGGCACAATATTTTATATTGCTTTGTCAAAAGCAATCCAGAGTAATATATCTATTTTGGATTTAAGATTCTGTTCAGAGGAATTATACGTGGTGATTTTTCCATCGTTTCAGTATATTCAGAAATAAATGTCAAAGCTGTGTTTGTGTTGAGATAATTTGGCTCAGCAATATATCAAGTCTTCAGCATTTTTTCTTCCTAAAGTTATCATTTGGAGGGATTTGTATGCTACAGGCCATGTAATAGCTGGCTTAATATATAAAGCCTGATAGAGCAAGTAAAGCGCTTGGCTGTTTTTCTGTGATGCATACCTTTAAGTCAGATTGAAGAGCAGCTTACTGTTGTCAACGTTTGATTCATAGACTTGTGTAAATGGGCAAAAAATTCCTTTCTGTCATGCCAGAGGCCAAATTAAACAGAAATCTGTGAACTGGGATGGTTATGTGGTTGTGGGGAAACAACATGGATTGTATAACACATTTCTGCATGTTTTTGTGCTTTGTTTGCATTGTGTTTTGATCTTATTTTATTTAACTCTATAAAATATAATTCTGCCTATTCGTTAAACTGCTGTTAATATGATTACTGCATTAAGGAAAACATGTAGTCAGCAGAGATAGGCAGAAAAAGTGTTAACACTACATATTGTGCATAGGCTGAGTAAGAGTGACTTTAAACATTTCAGTCTTAATGATGTTGTTGTACTAGACTGCCTGCAGAGTTCTCGATATTCCATTTAAAAAAGGCATTTAAAAAATGTCCTACAGATACTCAGTAAGGCATATACAATAGTACTTTTTCCCCGCTCTCAATGTTAATGAAAGCCCAGCATATTTGAGACTTAAAGGCACTTTGGAAACCTGAATCTTAATGGTTGTAGCACCATGGAAAGGTAGAATACACTAAGGCATGCGGTATCAAAAAATGGTCTTTCTTTTTGAATTTCTATAGCAGAGCGAAGAGGGAGCTAGATTAGATTTGTGACATGTTTACTAGGCAGATTTTTAAAACACCACAAAATCTTAGAAAATGAGTGCTCTGAGGTTAAAAGTACCAGGTGTTCTTGCTAGTAGTATTCTAGGTAGGACCCTACCAAATTCACAGCTCTGAAAAATGTGACACGGACCATGAAATCTTGTTTCACCTGTGAAATCCGGTCTTTTGTGTACTTTTACCCTGTACTATACAGATTTCACCAGTACTCTGCCTTACAAAAGAAAAAACAAAATAAGACAAAAAACCTGCTATAGGACTCGGATATAATAGAATAGGACTAAACAAAGTATTTGAAATGCAGGGTTCCCATGGAACATGTTTGCTCAGCTCTTAGTATATGAAAACAAGGAGGCTCAACACAACCGAGTAAGAAGTGATACTGGTTTTTACAAGTATTATGCTGAGAGAGTGTTGTAGAGTTTTTATGGAACTATGCCAGATCAGCTTAATATTTTTTCAAACCTACCCTCAACAATATTGATTTTTTGGTAAGGTGATAAACAAAGAGAAAGTATGTCTAGCATACACACACTGAATGTTTTCTGTTTGCCTGCACAATGAAATAATTCTGTCTGAAGTCTGACAATATCTGAAGGTATAATAAGGATTTTCCATTTGTGTCATGGATTCTCTACAATGTGTACATTTTATCTATCTCCATCTTCCTTTTGTGTGATCTACTTACCATAGTAAGGGTTGAAAACAAATCTGATTTTGAAACTGATAAATTATTTTCCATAGTTTCCTTGTATAGCCATTGCCATGGTCTGATTTTTAATTCCTGTTCTCTCATTTGGCTTTAACAAGGTTGTTCTCAATTGTCTATTGCCAGCATTGTGTTACCTAAAGTAGACATTGCTTTTTTTTTTTCCTTTCTCACTTTCTATGTTGATTCAAAATAACCTCATTGCAACAGCAAATGAGATTATTTATTTTTACCATTTTTTTTAATTATAAAGAAAATCTCTTAGGCCTTTCTGCCTACTGCCTTTCACCTTGTGTTGTGCTTTACACTGGGCAGGCGGATGTGAAGGACTACCAAATCAAAATGGTTTAGTGTGTTATACCCACCTGGCATTCACTGTGCCAAACTCTCTGCTGGTGTAAACGGGTGCAGCTTCCATGACTTCAGTGGAATTTTGCTCAGTTACAGCAGCAGTGAAATTGACCCACCTTATACAGGTGTAAATACTTATATAAGGTGGAAGCCAGCAGAGAAATCAGGCCCTTTGGTCTCAGATCTGACTTCAGTTCTTTGCAATCCTCTTGTACGCTTTATGGAAACCCTCGACATGTTAAAACTTGCTGTGAGTCTTTGATATTTGCAACCCTTAAAAGAAATCCTTTAAATTTTGATATTCTGAGACAAGACATGGCATTTTTTGATGGAATAGATAGAGATTTCAGGTCTAAACATATTCCTCAGTTTCACCTTGTTGGACTAGTTAATAATCAAGCTTTATTTTATGTACAGCTCAGAATCTTTGCTTGTCATTTCATTTACTGTTTTAGATTATATTATCACAAAGTTATAAAAAATTAAATCTGCCTAACCCTCTGTGGAGTTTATCATTGGTGGCCGAGTCCTGCCAGTCTTCCCCTGAAGCGCCAATGGGAGCCTCAAGTATATACAGTCCCATCTGCATCAGTGGTTCCATGCCGAAAACTGCCCCCAAAGCCTTTTGATTGGAGCAGTGGTTTTGGCCCCAACTGCCATAGCAACGAGAACTCACCTTTTCAAGAGGTAGCCAGTAGAGACTATGGAAGAGCAACAGAATAGACTAAAGCTTTTTCCCCTGGGGACAGGGGAGTAAAAAGCTGAGGAGAAGCAGTATTGGCATTAGAGATGAGTGAGCTAAGAAGCTTCTAGGGAAATATTGTATAGGGAGCTGAGACAGCAGTGCTGGGCGAACCCTTCAGGTGCTGGTGCCTGGATGCAGAAGCACTAGGCATCCCTCTTCCTCCGCACATCTTAGGGGTTGTCCATAAATAACGTAACACGTTTTTTGGAGATTTTCAAGACCCACCAGCCCCTTTTAACTCTTTGTAACACTGAAACAAACATGCAAAATTTAGGACTCACCTACCCCCTGCTGTGTTACGTAATTTATGGAAAGCCTTGTAACTCCAACCACCAATATCAGCAATTGAAAAACCCAAACACAACACCCTACATCCTGATTCCATCACCTAAAAACACATTACAAAGGATACATTTAAAAACAAGTAATGCCCCGTGTTAGCAATTCTCCCACGCCACACACTGATACACAAAGACATTGAGTAAAAATCTGTCCCATGCACATTAACCATCTACTTCAGCATTCCGTACCATTCAAAAACTTGGTTGAAGTCAGCATTTGGTGGAGAGGTGGTGAGTGAAGTCGTGTGTGCAGTAGAAGCAGTATATAGGGAAAGACTGTAATATGGAGAAGATGAAATCATGGTTCAGGAGTAGGTTTCAAAGTGTGGGTGAAGATTTAGCTAGTGGTTTCCTAGCTTTTTATATCATTGTTACTGTGCTGCTTAAACAACCACAGACTATTTTTTTAATAAAAAATTTTGTTTGGAGAAATTTATGTGTGTATGTTAAAATATGTATAAATAATAGCAACTTGGAAACAAAAATTCAGATCCCCTCCACACATCTGTTAGAATTCTACTACACAGGCAGGGCTGTTTATAACACTTCAGTGTTTATGCCCTTTGTGGACAAAAGACTGTTGTGAACCACTCTACAAATAACATGTACACTTTGTAGCAAAAAGAAGAAGGTCAAAATCTGGGCCTTGACCATATTATCTCTTTAGTGAGCGCCACTAGTTTTCCTTAGTCCATCTATTTCTTAAAACCAGCTTTGTTTTCTACACATCACTCCTCAGTTTTCTAGCATGAAATTGTATATTGAACATGAAAATATATATTTATAGAAAATTAGTGTTGTATTTTCAAATGCCAGTTTAAACAGATCGTGACCAAACTTTTTAACTTAAAAAAAAAAATTGGCATGCTTTCTTAGGGTATCATTTTTTTTATTTTAGTCTATTTTGTATGTTGTGAATCAAAATCAATAAATGATATCTATCGTTTGAACATCAATTCCATAGTATCCTAAATTAAATCAAAGGTCAGTTTTGGTGCAAAGAAGTTATGAGTTTGGTAGGTTATTAGGCCAAGATTTTCAGAAGGGCTTTGTGAGGTATTGTGTGCCTCAATTTTGGGGGCCCCAACTTGAGATGTGTTAAAGGAGACTGATTTTCAGAGGGTGGTAGTTCAGCATTTTCTGAAAATCAGGTCCATTTAACATGTCTTAACTTGGGGATCCAAAAATTGACACTTAAAATCGTAGTCATTTTTGAAAATGTCAGCCTTGCCATATACCTTAGGAACTAAAGTTCCATGATGGACCAGAAACATGAATAACTATTTTCAGTGACATTCACATAATGGCTGATCACTTAAATTTGTCCATCAGTTATACCCACATATTGCTATCTGGAAATGCAAATCAATATCAACATTAGTTTTGTTGACTTTCTCGCTTGCTTGCTTGCTAACATTTACCCTGCAATTATGTGTGTTTATAAAGTTTCTATTAAAAAAATTGAAGATTTTCTCTAGTAAAGAGAGGATCATGTTAAAATCCGCAATGTATTCCTGTATATTTAAGCAGGGCAGTATTAGTTTAGCAATGCTAAACAGTTATTTCTGAAAATCTAATTCATTACTTCTTTGACAATCTTTGTAGCAGTAGTTTTTAACCTAGGAGTTTGAAAACATTTTTGATAAAAGGAAGAGATGTTCAGAAATCTGATAACAAACCATTCTGGAGAAGGGTGCAGTGCGGTACATAATTTATCAGCCACTATTTGTACAGTTGGTTGTTAAGATATAAATAAAACACAACCTTCAAACAAGAGATAAAAAGCTGACATTGTGCGTGGTTATTTCTCTGTATTTAGTCCAGAAATGGTTTTCAAATCTGTTCAAACAGTCACATTTTGGTTTTGATTATTTTTGTCCATGTTCTGATTTCTCTATTTAGTGGCATAATCTTTTGGGGCCTGATCCTCTGAAGCACAAAGTGCCTTCAGTGCTAGTGGGCTCTTAGATCTCTGCTTGGCACAGAGGAGGGGGTAACACAGGGAGCCAATTGAGGCTCCCTGATCCCATTCTGCCTAGCCCCAGCATAAGACAGAGCTACTGAGAGTACACCACCTGTGGGCACATTGGGGGGGCTCCAAGAGAGGCACAATCCCTGCCAGTTCTCCCCTACGTGTGGTACAGTTCGGCACTGCCTCCTTCACAGGCCTGCATGCTAATCACACCATCTAGCCCTAGCAGTGGAAACGTACTGACTGCTCAGCAAGAAAGATATGCCCCGCTTGAATAATGAGTGAACATTTCTTATAACTGCATCTGAGTGGACTGTGGAACTGTTGGACAGGAAATAAGCTAATAATGGGATTTTACAATGTGCATTTCCCATATAAGGAATTGAAATCCACCACCGGTTTGTTGCTGACTTCCTGGCTATTTTGATGAACCTTTTAAATTTCTTCATTGTTTTCACTTATTTGTGATTGAGAGGAATTTGCTCCATTTTATTGAGAGTTTACATCTCACTCTGTGGGAGAGGCAGTAAGTTGATGCACCCTCCGGGAGAAGCCAGTCACAATTCCTCCCCTTTGCTGGCGGTGGGAAGTGGTTTCCTTCAGCCCTTTACACTGATGAATTGGTGGTGGTGGGGAATAGCCCAGGCTCTACCCAGTCCTTGCTCCCCATCCTCCACCTCTGTGGGGAGGGGAAATAGTGGTTCTGTGGAGTCTGCTCTCTCTCCCACATGGGCAGGCAGCCTAAAGTGATTGTGGAGAGTGGGTTATGTTCCTTACTGCCCAGCCTGGCCTTGTAAGGGCAAGTGACAAGCTTGCTCTATATGTTTAACATCATGGTGCTGTGTGGAGTCCGGGAAAGATGAATTAGTGCAGTGCTCTTGTATTGCTTGAGTGTTTCCATAGCATTGGCCGAATTTTCTTCACACTAGTAACTCTGCTAAAGTCACTGAGTGTAACTAAAGTCAGAATTTGGCTTCATATATTTACCTCTGCACTGGAAGTGTAATCCCTTGCCAGCTCTTATGCTGTCTTAATTTAGTCCTTTATATTTCCGAATGCATCCTGCTTTGTGCAATGGGCTTTGCTGGTAAAAATGGAGCCTCATTTTCAAAAGGGGCTGTGCTTCTTTTTCGGGCTTCCAACAGCTTCCATTGTGACACACACTGGGCTGTTTTGAAAATCTAGCTACTTTACGGTGCCTAAAAGGGAACTGAGGTCTTTTGAAAATTCTCGCCTTAGAGAATAAAAAGCATGAGCTGACTGGTTTGTAGAATGCTTTAATTTAAGAATGGATCTGTACACATAAATTTTGGAAGTTCTTTCAAAATAGCATGAGTGAGTTGAGTCACTGTCTGACTTAGTTTTTAAGTATGGCTCCCACAGAACTAGCTTTTCTGGTGTTTTGCCAGCTAGGGACTCCATGTGCTGCTGCAATTAATGTTTTTCTTTTTTTTTTTTGCAAAATCTGTTAATGAAGGATTAACAAAGAAGAGTCACTTCAGTACTGGTGACTCAGTAAGGAACAAGTTTGTCTCAACAATGGATGTTTATTTTCTTTTATAGTGACATATTTGATGCCATGTTCCCTGTTATGCACATTGCCGGAGAAACGGTCATACAGCAGGGTAAATTTCCACTCTTTTTTCCGTACAAATTTGCTCAGATTGTATAATTTATGCCACTCTTTCTGATGTTCAGAAAATTATAGGGCCAGAGATTTTACCATCTTTGCTCACAGGCAGCAGTATCTTATTCCAGAAGTACCTAAGTATTTATTTATATTGTAAGCTCTTTGGAGCACGGGAATGTCTTGTTCTGTAATATCCAGCACCTAACATAATGGCGTCCTGGTCCATGACTGAGGCTCTCAGGTGCTTCTACAATCTAAATAAATAAAGATAATACTAATAAAAAAGTATCCACATGTCTTTAAATTGGGGGCACTCATGGAGTAAAGTACTACTCAACATGAATAAAGGGGGTGGACTCTGGCACAGAATAATAAAAGATGGAAAATATTTTCAGTGGTCGTTGAGAGTGCTCAGCACCTCACTATATCGTATCCATAGTTACCCGACTTGGCAACTTACTTGCAAGCTTAGAGCAAGTCAAGCAGGACTTTAGTATCCTGAGAGTATTAAAAGTTTCTAATGTGTTGGCCTTCATTTTAAATAAATCAAAATGGATAAACCAATACAACTGAGAAAAAAAATATAAATAATCACCCCTGATATTTCTGTTCATGAGCAAAGTGAGGCATGGATGTTAAGGATATGATTTTCTCTTTAAATAATCAGCTCTGCAAACCTGTGCAAATACGGGGATTGGAAATTATTTATATAACCATCCAGCAGACATTGTGAAAACAATTATCATTTATATTTTTGCTTCCAGGTGACGAAGGAGACAACTTCTATGTAATAGATCAAGGAGAAGTGGATGTAAGTTTTAATTAACCTCCGATTTGGAGTTGCTTCCTCTTCTTATTTAATTTAATCAGACTGTTGCAATACGATGCTCATTCTAAGTTTACATAGTAAAATTTCATGCTCATGATACTTGCTCATGCTCATGAAAGGGGTCTGGGTGTCATAGTGGATCACAAGCTAAATATGAGTCAACAGTGTAACACTGTTGCAAAAAAAGCAAACATCATTCTTGGATATATTAGCAGGAGTATTGTAAGACACGAGAAGTCATTCTTCCGCTCTACTCCATGCTGACTAGGCCTCAGCTGGAGTATTGTATCTAGTTCTGGGTGCCACATTTCAGGAAAGATGTGGGCAAACTGGAGAAAGTCCAAAGAAGAGCAACAAAAATAACTGAAGCTCTGGAAAACATGACCTATGAGGGAAGATTGAAAAAATTGAGTTTGTTTAATCTGGAGAAGAGAAGGTTGTTACAAGGAGGGGGGAGAAAAATTGTTCTTCTTAACCTCTGAGGATAGAACAAGAAGCAATGGACTTAAATTGCAGCAAGGACGGTTTAGGTTGGACATTAGGAAGAACTTTCTAGCTGTCAGGGTGGTTATGCACTGGAATAAATCGCCTCAAGAGGTGGTGGAATCTCCATCACTGGGGATTTTTAAGAGCAGGTTGGACAAACACTTGTCAGGGATGGTCTGGATAATACTTAATCCTGCCATGAGTGCAGGGGACTGGACTAAATGACCTCTTGAGATCCCTTCCACTTGTATGATTCTATGAGTCTACTTGCCTAAGGCCTGATCCAGCGATGTTCTGTGACTCTCCAC
The DNA here is from genome assembly GCF_003597395.2 of Chelonoidis abingdonii. Classification (NCBI taxonomy): domain Eukaryota; kingdom Metazoa; phylum Chordata; order Testudines; family Testudinidae; genus Chelonoidis; species Chelonoidis abingdonii. Next base: position 13,070,150 of record NC_133777.1, read on the forward strand.
TCCTGCTGAACTGAGGGAACTCAGCATTTCACAGCATTGGTCACCTTACTAGATTTTGTTGCATTAGGTCTTTTATGTATAATATTATCAGTGGTATATTTTACAGTCACATTTATTTGTCCATTCAAAGCAGGATAATATGGTATCATAATCAAGCAAATTACTTTATCTTTAGAATCCTAACCACACCTGTAAGTGTGCTGCCTTCAGTGGAGCAGGCCACCATGATGGAATGCACCTGAGGGGCCATATGAAACATACGGAAAATATTTTCTTTAATCACTTATCTGAGCTCATACACATTTCTTTTCAAATAAGAGAGAGCGCCCCAGGCTGCTAGTTTCATTTTAGAAACCTTAATTTGCTTTTTAAACTAGATCTGAATAACCAAGCAATGCACTGCATTGATAAAGCAAGGATTCCTAAAAAGTATAAATTGAGTTCTTAAATCACAGAATGCCCATCAGAATTTGCAATGGTTTTGTCAGGAAGTGTTTGAAAGGAAGCTACCCTCTGAATCTGGTTTCCAGTTCTAATCTGTACATGTCTGATCAACTTCACCCGAAGGAGTGGTATGAAATCAACCCCCTTTGCAGCTTTCATTTGGTACAGTCTTCTCACCTCATTGAATTCTCTGGAAGCCACCTCTTACATATCAACTGTTGTTAGATAGGACAGGCTGACTCATTAGCAGTGTTGCTATGCAGACTCCCAGATGAATTCTGTTTGGATTATTTAAAGAAGGCAGTGATTTATTTTGAATCCAGCCAGCAGGCATAGTTATTTTAGTGAAAATTTTTTTTTTTTTTTTCAGAGGTTTGTTTGTGTCAGGGGACCATCTAATTGGTATTGTTGGGAATCGAGAAACCTCACACTCTGCCTCTGGAAGTTACTCCTCAGGAAATCCTTGTGACTCATTGTTCCTATCAAGTGGGGTAGCATGCCTCAATAGCAAACATTGCCACATCGGCAGTGCCAGAAAATAACAAGTGCAGTATTTATAGAAGTGTAGTTAAAAATTACTTTAAAAAAATTCATTTAAGGCCTGATGCAAAACTCACTTGCCTCATGATGATATGCAGAAAATAGACAGCTACTGGAATCTTACTGTAGTCCTCCTTAAATGTGCCTTGCCCTCCTTTGGAAGTTTTATGGAATAGTTAGCTGCATTTTCTGTCACTGAAGATGGTGTCTTGGTCCCCGTCCTCCCACTACATCCCATGATCCCTCACCGTAGCAGCTCTTTTACACAATGTTAAGCAAATTCTTACTGAGAGAATGACACCTTTTCATACATAATCCTGACTATACGTGGTCCCAGGAGGGATCTAAATGCAAAGATTATTTTGACTGATTATTGAGTACATGAAGGGCTGATTTAAAGTAACCTCCATCTGCAGGTACCAAATGGTTTTATGGGCAGTTGCATAAAACCACCTGGGGAGGTGTACAATTTTCAGAAGCAATTTAGTGGCTTAGGAGCTGTGAGTGGGTGTTTTCCTCACACCACCACTGAAGAACGATACGGTGGCTCAGAAGGGTCTAATTAACCCATAGGCTGCATCTGGAGAGAGACTTAAGCTTGAGGACAAGGGAAGTGTGAAGACCCATAGTAGGAAAAGAACAGGAAAAAAGGGACTATGGAGCCACCGTGTACGGGGGCCTTCTTTGCAGAGGGCAGATATACCCTCCTGAGCTGGTCCCCAAATTGCCACTCCCACTGAAGGGCGCTGACAGTCAACAGAGAGGAATCCAAACCATAGGTACTGGAACTAGGAGTGCTGGGGGTACTGCTGCACCCCGTGGCTTGAAGTGGTTTCCATCATATACAGGGTTTATGGTTTGGTTCAATGGCTCTCAGCACCCCCACTATGCAAATTGTTCCAGCATCCCAGTCCGAGCCCTACTTACACAGGCCCTGGAGAGCCAGTGAAGACAATGGGAGGTGCAGATATACGTACAGGGTTATTTGGCTAAGTTAGGTGAACAGCAGCAATATTTACTTAAGATTATCCAGGAAGCGAGCAGGGGCCAAAGGGGCAGAGAATGGAAAAGAAGTTCTGGGCCAGGAGATCAGAGGTCCTGCCAACGCAGTGCTATGTCTGTGGTCAGAAGGGTTACATTAAAAGTGGATGCCTCCCGGGATGGATGCGAGAAGCCCTACCCTGAAGGCAGAAAGACAGGAAAGCCATGAGGCGTCCCACCTGTTGAGAGAGAAGAAAAGGGTTGGTGCCTGTTTTTCCTTTGGGGAATTAGGGTGTTGCCCCAGGGCCGGCGCTTCCATTTAGGCGACCTAGGCGGTCGCCTAGGACACCAAAATTTGAGAGGGTGGCAATTTGGCGGCAGGGGGTCCTTCCGCGCTCTGGGTCATCATCGGCAATTCTGCGGTGGGTCTTTCACTCACTCTGGGACCTGCTGCCGAAGTGCCCCAAAGACCAAGAGCGCGGAAGAACCCCTGCCGCCGCAGAATTGCCGCCAACGACCGGGAGCATGGATGACCCCCGCCTAGGGCGCCAAAAACCCTGGCGCCGCTCCTGCGTTGCCCTCACAAAGAGCAGAACCATGGCCGAGGGAAGGGCAGGGTCCTGACTAATGGCTGGAAGAAAGGGTTAGTAGGCTTCAGCCTGTGCAACCGTCATAGAGAAAGCTGAAGGGGCAGTGATGACAGAGGGTGAGAAAGAACTGGAGGAGAGAAAGGCACCTCCAAAGACCCACCTGAAGGAGGTGAGGTAGACAGTGAGACCAGTCGGTATACAGTGGGAGTTCAGATGCTGAGGGAGAGGGTTTTGAAGGTGTCTGCAGAGCAAGAGAAGGGGCTACAAGAGAAATTGATAGCCACGGAGCAGACTTTACAAGTAGCTGTACAGTTCCAGAGGGAGAAGTACCAGCAGAAGGGCAAACTGCTTCTCTGAGCAGGGGAACTAGAGCAGGAGTGGAGTGACCTGTGAGACCAGCTTCAGCAGATGCTCCGGGTAGGAGGTATCCATACCCTGGAGGACTGCAATCTTGAGGGGGAGAGTAGGTGATGGAGTGCTCAACCCACACCACCTTTGAAGTACTGGACGGGCTAATTAACCTGATAGGCTGCACTTGCGGGGCCGGGGGAGTTAGGCTGGAGGACAAGTACTAATTGAAGATGGAACCCACCTTGGCAGGAGTAGGCAGGGCTTTTATAAAGCCAGGAAGGGAGAGCAGAAGAGGGTGGCAGTGTGAAAATCTGCAGTCACTCTCCGGGCACAGTGAGGAGAGCAGGAAACTGGGGGGAGCGGAAGCCCTGGGATCTCACTCTGAGGGGAAGGTTTACCCAGAGAAGTGGTGGAGGAGGAGGCCTGCAGAGGGCGGTGTAGGAAGAAGACCAGAGAAACAGCAGCAAGGCTTGAGACGGTGCTAACCTTGACTTCTCATTGTAGGGTCTTTGGACTGGAACTTGGAATAGTGGTTGGGTCTGGGGTCCCCTACCAGCCGTGGGGAAAGTAGTACAGTCTTCAATGGAAAGCCTGCCTGGAATGGCACCTGCACAGCTAGTCTGGTGAGACTTTGATATCCTGGAAGGGGAAAACTGTACAGTGATGTGGCTGGAGGGCCACAGCGTCAACTGAGAGTAAGGAATTCAGAGCTAATCCCCAGACCCAGCCACAAGGAAGTTCCTCAGCAGTGAATGAACCTCATTACAGGGGCATAAATACCACTGAAACTCAATGAGACTTTAGCTCCTGAGTGCCCAAGTCTCTTTTGAAAATTGGACTTAGGCTCCTATGTCTCTTACACACTTTTGACAATTTTACCCCAGACCTATAGCCCAACAAGGTACATGTCTAACTTTAACCATGTGAGTGGTGTTGGGCTAACAGCTTTCAGCGTTCCCATGGTCTGCACAGCACAAGCAAGAGCGTGACCCCAAGATGGTGGATCCATGGAGCAATATATTCTAAGATTGTCAATGACTGATATGGAACCTGATTTTCTGTACAAATGCAAAGATACACAGTAATGGTACTTGCAGTTGCTATCATTAAAAATATCAGATGCTACCTGCAAAAATATCATGCAGTGTTTTGAGGAAGAAACTCTTTAGATCACAGGCAGTGTATAGTTAGAGTTATAGGAATATAAACTCCAATTAGTAAGTACAAGAGTTATGATGAATCCCCTTATGGATAATTTTGCAAATCTGTGAAGAACAAAATAAAAGGACAGTCTAACACTATGTCTAACCATCTCTATATATGCGGGATAGGGTGACCAGAGAGCAAATGTGAAAAATCGGGACAGAAGGTGGGGGTAATAGGAGCCTATATAAGAAAAAGACCCAAAAATCGGGACTATCCCTATAAAATCGGGACATCTGGTCACCCTAATGCAGGAGGATAAATGACAAACATTAAATACAAATAACTTAATGTTATATATCCATAACTTTTCTGTCTATGGTCACTGTAAGTGACAGAATAAAATTAAATGCAACACCACATAGTTTACAGGTACATTCCCAGCTTGACAGGAGCAGTAGACCAAAGGGATTGTCAGAGGAGAAACTTACTTTTCTAGTATGTAAGTTTTTGTATTATCTTCCCTTTGGCAGCGATGACGACTTACAGGTATACTACTGGCAGTGTTAATGTACTAAAAATGGACATCTAAATAAGTGCTCATAGCCCTGCTATCTGGACTGAAGAGAAATCACCGTGTTGGTCAAATAATAGAACATCACAAGAGTATAGTGGATAGTTCTTTGAAATCATCCACTCAATGTGCAGCAGCAGTCAAAAAAGCGATCAAAATGTTGGGAATGATCAAGAAAAGGATAGATAATAAGACAGAAAATATCATATTGCCTCTATATGAATCCATGGTATGCCCACACCTTGAATATTGTGTGCAGATGTGGTTGCCCCATCTCAGAAAAGATATACTGGAATTGGAAAAGGTTCAGAAGAGGGCAACAAAAATGATTAAGGGCATAGAACAGCTTCCGTATGAGGAGAGATTAATAAGACTGGGACTTTTCAGCTTGGAAAAGAGGCGACTAAGGGGGGATATGATAGAGGTCTATAAAATCATGAGTGGTATAGAGAAAGTAAATAAGGAAGTGTTATTTACTCCTTCTCATAATACAAGAACAAGGGGCCACCAAATGAAATTAATAGGTAGCAGGTTTAAAACAAACACAAGAAAGTATTTTTCATGCAATGCACTGTCAACCTCTGGAACTCCTTGCCAGAGGGTGTTGTGAAGGCAAGTACTATAACAGAGTTCAATAGGGAGCTACATAGATTCATGGAAGATAGGTCCATCAATGGCTATTAGCCAGGATGGGCAGGAATGGTGTCCCTAGCCTCTGTTTGCCAGAAGTTGGGATTGGGAGACTGGGCATGGAACACATGATGATAACCTGTCTGTTCATTCCCTTTGGGGCACTTGCCATTAGCCACTGTCAGAGGACAGGATACTGGGCTTGATGGGCCTTTGGTCTGACCCAGTATGGCCGTTCTTATGTTCTTAAGAGCCTATACAGCACCGGTGTCTTACTGTGGATCATTATTTCAAGATAATTTACTGTGAGCTAGATTGTGGCCTGGCTTGTATGTCCACACAAAATAGTAAAGGAGGTAGAAGGCACCACTGAGCTACCTATTGTGCCACTCACAATGCAGGAGGGGAAACACAAAAAAGACTGGAGCCTTGGCTTGGCCTCCAGTGCACGAGGCGGCATATCTGTACCAGGTACGAACCTGGCATGGTGTACTTCCTCAACCAGAGCAGTAGGGAGACTGGGAGAGAGATTGTGACTCAATAGGTCATACTCAGAATCTCCCTATTCCGCTGCTGCAGGGGTAGCACTTATTGCAACTGTCTCAGGGAAGATTGTTAACTCATGGTCTAACCCTGTCTGAGGAATAACTTTCTGCTAACTACATTATGGCTTGAGGATTTAAGTTTCAGAGGTCAGGTGTCTACTGGAGGCTCTACTACTTGGAAAAAATGTGGATGTATGCCAAAAATGTATCTAGTGAGGCTTATATTATGGTTTCCAGTAAAGATGTGGAAAGTACCTGCTAAAGTATGTGTTTCTTGCAGAAATCTCTAATCCATGTTTCTAAATATAAAACTGTCCTCCTGTTTATTATTTTAATCTTATAACCTCACATTTTGCTTAAAAACCACCCTCAACAATCCTTTTAAAATATATTTTTTAAAACAACAACTTCCTATTGTATTTAGTAGGGTTGTAACTCTTTTTGCAATCATTTTTGGGTGTTTTCTTCTTGTAAAACAACAGCCAAATGCACTATGGTGGAAAACCAAGTAAAAACTTGCCAGTTGTCCAGACAACTCAATAGTATTTGTACTTTAACTTGAATATTTATCTTATTCAGGGTATTTCCTACAGCATTATATAATAGACAAGTACAAAGAAATCTTGTGGACACTAAGCTAATCTTGTCTATTCATCTTGGGTAAAACTGGCAAGTTTACAAAGGCCACAGCCACCCTTGTATGGAGAAATATGAAGATAAAACAAAGTGAAACAAACAAAAGTTACACAGCAGCTGGTCTATGAATATTGCTGGATTTTTAAGAGCTAGTTAGATTTAATACTAACCTGTTGGTCAATGAAATCTAATGGTATTGCCTTTGCTGAAGAGCCTCCCCTCCCTTTTTTTCTATATATTTAATTAAATGCATCCATGACAAGAAGAATTTCTCAATCGTTAACATTGCCCATGTTTCACATCTTTGTATTCTCTAATGGATGATTTGAAAACATCTAATAAGTACATTCTCTGGGTTACAATTTTCAAGATGCCACTTTGAGTTTCTGAGGATTTTAAAGATAGTCCCAAATTTTGATAGCATCATGTGAGAAAGTCACCCACATGTATAAAAACTTCATGTTTAAGACTCATTTAGATTTCCAAGAAGAAATGAGCCTCATTTCTATTTTGGGAACAGAAATATTTGGACCAACTTTCTCCAGACAAGACACAGGGCTGAAATTATTGCATAACATAATGGGATGATGAAAGTTGCAATACCGGGATAATTTCAATACACAAATGTATTAAATGAGTGAGATTGCCTCCATAGGGGTGTAGAGGGGCAGCAAGAAATGCAAATGGTTAATAAGAAATCAACAATGTAAAACCGAGGACTGAAAAGCAGAAGTACATTCGTTAGGTCTGAATATACTTCCATATCCCACTTCCCAAGCAAATGGGGGCGTTACTATTATTGGTAGGATTAAATCGTATTTTTATAAGTAACCTGAAGATGAACGAAACTAAGATGTGCTCCTAGGCCACTGAGCCTTGTGTGAGGCGCTTCGATTTTCTCTCACGGTTAGTGCCTAATGTATATCACAGCCTGTGAGGAAAGGAATTGAAGAGTACAATATCACACAAGATTCTTCCCGCTAACCTTCTATATAAAAAATACAAAGTGAGCCCACTTGGGTAATTTGTCTTGCTAACAAAAATTGCAGTGCTCATACCAACAGAGATGAAAAACAATAGAAATCTAGAATGCCTTTGATCTCCAGAAAGTAGCAGGCTCTGGCAGCATGATTGCCCTTCATATTTGGGCATCTGCGGCTATGCATTCCTTTACAGCTACATGAAAGTAAAAAGTTCCCGCTACTGTGCAGCTGGGTCAGCTGTCCAAGTAACAACTCGGACTGTTTTGATTGTGTACTCTCTGCATCGGTGAGGGTTCATAAATATATAACATGTATAAGCCAGATCCTATGACCAGTATTTTTTTGGAGGGAGAGAAAGGGGATCTGCCAAGCTGCTGCCATGCAACACAGTTTTCTTTCCCAAAATAGCCTCATCTTCACCTTTCCTTTCCTCTTTTTTTTTTTAATTCCACCTTGAAAGGAATCTTAGTGGGGTTGAACTTTCAGCTAAAGGACAGAATGACAGTATAATATATCATCAATTCACTTTATCATCATCATGAAGACAAAAGTTGATTGTTGACTTAGGGAGCATTCTGCAGAGTGTAGTACAATGGCTTTCCTCTTAAAGGACAATAGTTCTTCTTGTGTTGTTTTGTCTTGAGGAGATTGAAATTGGAAAATGGTGTTTTTATTGGGGAAGAGAGTGCTGGGCCCAGTGATCATGTCATCGGATCAAGATTTGGTTTCAGTTCAAAATGCTTTAAACCTGACACACTTAGTGGGGTTTGACCATTTTAATAAACTGTTTACAAACCATATGTCAAACATGTTTCGTGGAGTCTAGTCAAGTGGGATAGTAAAATTAAAGATGGCTTGGAATGGATTAACTTCAGCCTTTTTTATTGCAGTGCAACTATTATAAATGTCAGTACTTCACTCACTCTACTTTGAGTTTCACCAGATTAATTTTCCCTCTTTGCTTTGCCACTTATTGACTTAACAAGAATTTCCATGTTACAGTTTTAAAATGCGGGTGCTGGAGTGAGCACACTTCCCATTTATAGTTCAGATGCTGTCATTTCCGTCCTAAAGAAACACCCATCATGTTAGCAAGTCATCTTACCACACTTTTACGCAATAAAAGAAATTCAGCTCAACAGCAAGACACCATATACAAAATAACTTTCTGTCCTGAGTGTAAATTCAGGATGAGAGATCAGCTGGCATTCAGGGCCTAACCCAAAACACATTCAGTGGATTTTACCTGTGATCAGACCCTCACTGAGGACACAAGAGTTGCCTTATTGGAGCAGACTGATGGGTCCGTGTAGTGCAGTGTCTACCTCTGCTGGTTGTCTATTCCTGATGCTTCACAATAAGAAGACACCTACCCACCATCTCTAAGAAAAATGCATCTGGCCAATTTTGCAATGTTTAAATATGGAAGGTGTTTTGTTTTTTAAGATTTACTTTTGCTAGGTTACCAAACTTTACAGGCACCTCATTTTATTCATCTACCTTCCCTGCTTTTGACATGCAGGGGTTCCAGGATTCACACTTCAACCAGACTTTGGACTTTTAAACACTCTTTTGTGTGTAAGTTTCCCATCATGAGAAAAATTAACCATTGACCCAACATTCCATTTGGTTTTCCTTCCAAAGCCTATGTCACAGATCAAAAGAAACCCTGCTATTATTTAATGTGTCATTCCCCCATAGTAATGAAGAAATTCAGCTACAAATGGCCTTCACGGCTTGCATTCATGGCTTGGTTACTGCCTGCCTATTTTGGTTTGTTTTTTACCTTTTGCTTCTATCCCTTGATCTCCAGGATGCTCCTGAAATAAAGAGACCCACAACACTGGCTCCTCAGCTATAGTTCGGCATTAGGCTAATAGAAATTCCATGCAGTCCTTACATTCATACAAGGTCTCTGATCAGTTAAGCTGCCCCATGCCCTGAAGGCTTGTTCCAGGTCCTGTTGAAGTCAGTGGAAAGGCCTCAACGGGAGCTGGATCAGGGCTTGAATGAGTATTGGGCAAAACAAACTGAGATTGATTTGGGCTGTAGCACAAGAGACATCTTTTCAGCATAAGAGGAAGATAGATAGATAGATATACACACACACAAAATATTCTAAAATTTGTTCTTATTTTTGGGAAAAGACCAAATATAAATATATTTTGCCCCATATTAGAAACCTTATTTTTTTCATTCCTAATTTATATTAAAAAAATTGCATGATCCATTATTTGTAATAGGTTATGTGAAATTATTTTGGTTTTCTTTTTGGTTTTTTCCTGTTTTGAGTACAGAATAATTGTATGCAGGGGCAGCTCCAGACACGAGCGCACCAAGCGTGTGCCTGGGGTGGCAAGCCACGGGGGGCAGTCTACTTGTCACCATGAAGGTGGCAGTCAGGCTGCCTTCGGTGGCACGCCTGCGGGAGGTCTGCTGGTCCCGCAGCTTCGGCAGCAATTCAGTGGCGGGGACACCAAAGGCGCAGGAGCAGCGGACGTCCCACAGGCACCCTGCTGAAAGCTGCCTGACTGCCATGCTTGGGGCAGCAAAATACATAGAGACGCCCCGATTGTATGTTTCTTTTATTACAGTTTTCTTTATAGAGCTGTTACAGCACTAATGTTCAGTCTCTTTGATTTCTATTGTTACTGCTCCATAATACATTAGGATGTATTCTGCATTTGATATGTGCATGCAGTGTCTGCTGTTCTTTAAACTTCTTAACACATTAACAGCCTAAAAAGGATGCCCCTTATGTTAGTGTATAGTGACAAAACTACATGCATGCTCCAAAATGTACAATCAATTGCATTCTCTCAATGCAATGTAATGCCTCAGAAGCTGTACTGTCAATGGATAACAGGAGGAATTCACCCTAGTGTATGGACCCTGCCCACACCCTGTCTACTAAAGTGAAGGACTTACATGATGCAAAGGAACTTGGGTAGGCCCTCTGTACTGGATTGTATTTCACCCAGTAAAAATGTTGTGCGATAACTACATCAATCAATAATAGTTTCTGATCTAAAATATCTTTGGATCCGATCCATTTCATCAGCAGGATCATAATGGTAGTTTAATAAATTAATTATGGGTCCTGGAGACCAACAGAACTGGTATATGAGTGGAAAGAAAAGGATAGTTATATTTACATGCTATCAAATCCAAAGTAGTCAGTAACCCACTAAGTCAATGGGAGACTTTGAAAACTATCCTTGGATAATTGATGAAGGGAATAAGCTTATAAAAGAAAAATCTCCCCTTTCAGATGAAGTTTTCCTTGTTTTGTTCTGTTTTTCAGTTCACAACAATGGTGCTTTCCGACAAATCTCGTTACAGTTTTTAACAAATCTCCTTCCTTTCAAGTTTGACAGTGTTAATAAAAAGCCAAAGTGGTGACAGTTCTGCTTGTCGATTCTCTGAGTGCTGAACACAGGGAAGGAAAAATTGATGCCAGTTAACCGCAGGAGCTGAAAACTCAGAGAGTAAATACAATTATTGTGCTGAAGCAAGAAGACTTGAAATTCTGTCCACTAAGCAGGTTGTCACCCTCTTTTGTAACTGAGCGAGGAAACTGTTAGGCTACTGTTTTCTTTCTGTGCCTCCCAGCACTATCCAACTTAGATAGATAGGAGATTATTAATGGGTTTTTAGGTAACTAGAAGTAGAAGGAAAAAGCCCAGATAAGTCTCCTGATTATTTTTTCCCTCTTCCTTTTGTAGGTTTATGTAAATGGAGAATGGGTTACCAGCATTGGAGAAGGAGGCAGCTTTGGGGAGCTTGCATTGATCTATGGAACACCAAGAGCTGCCACTGTCAAGGCCAAGACAGACCTCAAACTTTGGGGCATCGACAGGGACAGCTACAGACGCATTTTAATGGTGAGTTTTAAATGTTATGACTTATTCACATTACTGGTATTGTGCCATAAATGTGTACAATATTTATATTTTACATTCAAATTATATCAGTGCTAAACCCTCTGTAGTTTAAGGCTCTAAAACAAACAAATGCACATTAAAATAAAACTGTGGGTCTGTGTGCCAGGAATGAGCATGGGGCTGTGTGCCAGGAACCCCTGAGTACTTCTCCTATCATACACAATAATACATCAGTAATTATTTAAAACTGTGAAACCCTCGAGGTCCACATTACTCCTCTAAGCTACTATACATCATCTTATTGTTGTCAGCCCTCTCCCATCCTCCCTCAACAACACCCCATGCTTGTTGCTTTGTATTGTCGTCATTCTAACTTACACTATAAGCTCTTCTTGGCAGGAGCTCCGAATGAGCTCTTGGCTCCATTACAGTCAGTGGGAAAACTTCCATTGACTTCAGTGAGTCCAGGATATGAACCCCCTACGTCCCCTGCATCCTTGTTTGTCAACAAAGTGCCATGTATGTCCGTGGCACAATAAATAACACTGCACGACCCTAAAACTGCAGTAGCAGCTTCAGAAAGCTGCTAACACTCTGTGACTTCAGGAAAAGATTCCTTCCTCTCCCTCCCTCCCCCAAGTCTTTTCAAAGAAGCCTGTCATAGAAGCTGGCCACCTGCAGCATGCGTTAGGGTGTTGATTTGTCATTAGACCTTGAGTTGTGGATTTATAATGGAAACTTTGACACACGCTTAGCTAAAGCAATGTCGTAGTTTCACCACAATTATTTGTTTTTCTGATGTGAATGTATATACTCTTTTCTCCTCGACAAAATATTCCCTTCTTGTAGATAGTTTACACTTGAATAATGTTATTTAAAGCATCTTTCTTGGTAGGAACTTTTCTTCATTGGTTACATTATTTCATTCTGGCCTGGAGCAAATGTTACTATGATTTCTTGGTAAGAAAAGAATGTGTATTAAAAATATATACAGTACAAATGGAATTACTGGTTGGGTAGCTTAAGGGTTTAGCAAAGGGATACAATGGCCTTCAGTGTCAGGGTCATTAGTTCACATCCAACTGAGTTCAGCCGAGACATAATATTTATGCCATATGATGTCTGATGGGTGCCTCAATGAAGTGAGTTTGTGGCATATATCTAGTTCTTCATGGACTGGTGTCCACATCACAAAAATCACCATTATAACTGGCACTCTCAGCAGAGGAGCTAAAGATTCATTGGAGAAGTAGATGAAATTATTCTTCCATCCATAGAGATAGGAGGCGGCCCCTCCAGAACAGGATTGAGATTCATTGACAAGCAGCTAGTAATGCCACTGAAGATGCTGTATCAATTCTGTGGATGAACAGGATGAGTACTATTTGAAAGCTGCTTAGTGCAGAAGCAGCATTTGTTGACCTTCAAGAAGGCATTTATTTGAAACTTTTTTTTTAAACTCATAGGGAAGGAGAACATAACTTGTTCACTAGTACTTGACTAAGGCAATCAAGACAGGTATCTAGAATACTGCTTGAGATGATTCTGCTTGGTGCAAATATGATGCAAAAGTACAAAAGAGAAATTGTACAAGAGAGAAATAAACAGCATAACTGATGTGTTCTCTGGCTTTTTAAGAAAGGCCTTTTGGTTCTTTCTTTAATCTATCTAATGCAGTGACACAAGAATAAAGAGGAAAATTTCACAATCATCTTTGCTTTTGAGGCCCCTTTGGTCTAAAACTTGATGAAAATGGCAATAACTAATCACACGGAAGCTTGTGAACCATTCAGGTTTGATCACTCAGTTAGGGGTCAGATGCTCATCTCCATTTGATAACTATCTTCAAAAGCTGGGTGGGTATTTCTGGTGCCAGAAGGAATTTTACTAAAAAGGCATATAACCTGCAGCAGAGGAGCCTGCCCCTTTAATGCTGGTGCAAGTATGCTAAACATAGATACAGCTTGACTGTCTAATATACAGATAACTGCCTTTAAAATGCATTTAGAATCCCTTGCTGCTTTCAGTCACTAGGTTCATAGCAAGATGATTTTGTGTATGAGCACTTTGTTGCTTTTACATTTCAGGGTTGTTGTTTTTTTTTTTTAAAAAGTGGCATAGTTGGTGCCATTAAAAATGGAACGTCTACTGCCCTCCGTCAGAGAGTTGCTTAGTATTTTAGATGTCCCACATATTGTCTGGTCTCTTACCGGTTACTTCTGCTCATTGGCATTTTTTTTTATCCACTTAAGCATTTCAGTGATGCTTTTAGATTTACTGTATCCATAATTGTAACTTTTTTTTTCTTGGAGTGGACTAAAGTCTGATGCACACTGTTGATCTAGCTTTTGATTTCATTTGCCATGCATTTGTTGCTTCAGCCTGTATTGAAAGAACCACGTTAAAACAGATGTATTTCTGCATATTTCATCTTCTCTTCCTAGGCAGCTGAGTGCTTGAGGGTCATATTTACACTCACTCAACCAGCTGTGATGATAGCAAGCCTCGGGTCAGTTCCTTCAGTTGAGATGTGTAAAAAACTGCTTGGCATTCATTGCAATCTTTCACAAAGCATTATAACTTTGAAATTCTATGGGGGTTAAAAAAGTTCTTCTAAACCAGTCAACTCTCTTCCTCACCTCCACAAATGTTCTTTCTGAGCACACCACCCAGTTCTCTAACCTTATTTCCTCTGTCTAGGAAAGTTATCTGTGTTGTATGTTGCTTGCCTTACCTATGTAACACGTTTGTGAGTATCTTTGTTTTCATGTTTATATCTTCTTGAATGTGGGTAGTAAGGAATCTATGGCTTGGAATTGTCATGCAGCTTAAGTTGCTAAAATGTTGCTGCTGTCTTCCTTGCCATTTGGATTGAAAACCTTTGGGGATAGGGAGGTCCCCAAGACTGCATACAGTGAATGCCACATAGACAAGGATAAAAGGAGACAAAATGTCCATTTTCTAATAGTGCCCCTATACTAAAACATCAAGTCCATCTCCCAGCCAAGTCAGCCCTCAGGCTGAGGCTATAACACATATTAATCTGTTAAAATGGTGTTATAATTTCTCCTTTCAGAGAGTAATTTAACCTCCCTCCAACACACTTGACCTGGCTGTTATAGGGAAGAAGTTACAGGCTGGACACACAAACTTCGGTATAGTCAGCCACAACATCACTGAAGTTGTCCACATGAGTCATCTGGCCAATTGTGACCTTCTCACCTCTGATATGAATGGCTACAAACCCCAACAACCCCTTTGTCCTGCAGTTGCTGGGGTCTGTCTGTGGCATGACAAGCCAGCCCTGCTTATACACAGTGAGTTACGTAGGATTGGAAGGGACTTCCTTGATCATCAGGGATTGCAGGCAACCCCATCATATAATCCCATAGATAAATTTATCAAGCTCCATTTTAAAACTGGTTAGGTAGTTTGCTCCCAACACTCCTAGTGGGAGGCTGTTCCAAGACCTCACCCCGCTGATGGTTAGAAGCCTTCTTCTAATTTCTAGCCTCAGTTTATTCACAGCTAATTACTTACATCCACGGGCTATACTGCTGGGACACAACTAATGACCAGTCAAGGTTAGTCCATCCCTACTGTAATGTCTGACTTCATTTATGTTGTTCTGACCTTGTTTTACCAACAATGCTTCATAGTGCTTTGGATCGGAGAACACTGTTTCTTTTACCATTCAGAAAAATTAAGTCACATCAATGCACATTTTTGTACAATGTACATTGCATGGTGGCCAAAACATAAACCAAATCCAAAGCCTGCATTCCATTTAACATCTGTGCAATATAGCAGTAGGATCTTATGGCATACTTTGTTTTCATGGTTAGTATGCATTGTTTCAGTGACTCTTTGTTGTGCTCCCTTAAGAATGTACATTTTAAGCATAATTCAGTATCAGTTTTATATAGGGATTAAAACTGAGATGGAATGGTCGCCATTCCAGCACCTCCTGCCAGCTGCATACCTGCCAGCATAACCCTTTTATCTGAAACTTGAGCCTTGTAGCCGTTTGTTTGGCTAGGTAGCCGTTTGTTTGGCTTGTTTGGCTTGTCATTCAAGGCGGGGCTTTTTAGGAAATACCCAATCAACTCCAGCCGGCCCAGCTGTACTTCTGAAAATAAATAAATAAAAGGAGCTGGAGAAGGAAAGCAAAGAGGCGAGCAGAGGGGAAGAAAGGGATAGATTGGAATGGGAAGAGAGAAAGTAGAGGAGGAAGGGGCAATTTGAGTACCTGTTTGGGGGCATTAGATGCCCTGGCTACCCTAATGTATACAGAACAATGACCAGGCTGGCCCCCATGGGACCTGTTTACAATCTCGGAGTCTATGGCATTTGTTTTTCCCAAGCTGTGTGCTGTTTAAACTAAGTTGGGAGCCTGCTAAGTCTTGAGATCCTCTAAACCAATGGGATCTGAATCCCTTTCTGGGATGTAGTTGGTGAACTAATCTGGTCTTGCTTCTACTGACTGACACCAAGAGGAACACTGTGGCTTAGAATTTAAAGGGAGACACTGCCCCCTCCATATTAAAGATTCCTTCTTGTAAATGGGAACAGTCATCTTTTAAGTATGAACTTGTGAATGAGGATTCTGCTTCAGAGAAGGAGGGAGAGGAAACTAAGAGGGTGGGTGGAAAGAAACAGAAGGAGATGGAGAGGAGAAAGATCAGATCAGTTTGTCAAGCTCCCTATTAGTGTAGAATTGTTCCCTAAAGTACTCTTACTAATGTTTTTATCTATTCCAGTTTGAAGTGTCCCAAACAATGAGACTTCCCCACTTCCTTTGGGAAACTTTTCCATGGGCTAATAGATCTCACAGTCAGGAAGATTTTCCTGATATTCGTCTTAAATTACTCCTTTCTTAACTTCCTCCCATCACTCCTAGTTATGCCTCCTTGTATCCTACATTGTAGTTTCTGTGCCTCCTTGGAGTTTACATCCTTTAGATATTTGTAGATCATTTTCATTTCCTCTCCTTAAAATCCTCTTATTTGTTGGTCAGCTAAACGACACATATTTATACTGTTAATATTTTCTCAGAAGCCATTCCTAAATGTTTCAGTTAATTCTTCCCTGAATTCTTTACAATTTGTCTATGTCTTTCTGGCAAGGAGGGAACAGACAGATCGCAACGTGCTAAGTATAGTTACACCAAAACCATATATGTTATTACTATTATCTCTCTGCTCTGTGGTAGGATGTCTTTGCATATACAGATCAAAATTGTATTGGACTTGTTTTTGCTGCAGTATCACATTGCGAACTCACGTCTGACTGTCCATAAATCTCTTTCAGCATTACTACTTTCCAGGTTTATCTGTCCTGTTGAATATTTGTGCCTTGGATTGCTTTCCCTAGATCTCTTAGCTGTATTTTCCAAACTGAATCTCATTTTTTTTCTACCCGTTTCAAGTCTCTCTAGGCCCCTTGGTGGTATTTCCCCATTCTGCCAGCTTTTCACAATGTTTCCCAACCTGCAGATTTCATTAGTGTGTTATTGGCTAGATAGGTCTCCTAGATCACTAATGAGGAGCTTATATAAAGACAGGCCTAACACAGATCCCTGCAGCATTCCACTTGGCACCTCTCTGATTCTCAGATAGACAGGAAAGTAATGGAAAAGTTACGATAGTGTAAAGGATTATGATAGTGTTCGTATTCTGTCTGATTTACATCGACTCTCTGAGTAATGTTCTATGGGACAATCCAGTGCTTTCTTAAAATCTAGATATATTACCCACAAAACTTCTCTTCATCCACTGGTTTTGTAATTCTACCACCCTCCTATCTGCAATCAAACTGTGGCCTGTAGCTAGGGCAGGCTACTATACTAAATGGACAAGTTATAAAAAGCAGATGAGATGGCACAAAACAAACGGAAGAATGTGAGGAGAAGGCTGGAGATGGGGATTAAGGGAGGCAGAGAAGTAGGAAATCAAAAATTCTCTCTCTTCCTGTTTCCATGTGGTATAAACGTCAGCAATACTGATCTGAATACCAGAACAAATAACCATGTGTTTGCGTTGTAATAATACTGTAGTAATGTTTTCTCTAAAGTATCCCTCTGCTCTACCCTGGAGGCAGTCAAAATACAGAAGGATATCCAAAAGTAACAACAAAACATTCTGAACTAAGTTTTATGCCCATGCCTGGGCAAGTGCTTTGGAAGTGGTGAGAGGAAGCAGAGAATCTTTTCTTCTGTGATTGGACAGAGTGCAAGAGCTGGTGGCCAAGTAGGGTTGCCTGAAGAATTCAAGAGTTCCATGTGAGGGCATTGCTTTGCCTTGCTTTCCTGATGGACAGTGGGGGGATGTACTGGCTCTTGTACATCATAGCAACAGGAGCAGCCCTAGCTGTTTTGCCAGCCAGGGTGGAAAACGTTTTTGGCTCCTCCCCATTCTCACCCCCAAATGGCAGACCAAAAACAATGACAAAAAAGCAGAGCCAGCCCAATCAGTGGAGCAAAAATGGCCAGCCAGTCACAGCAGAATAACTACAACAACAACAAAAAGCCGAACAGCACAGTGGTCTGGCACCCGAAGGTGGTACCCAGGGTGACTGCCTTTGCCCGCCCACCCCTAGAACCGACCCTGCATTGCAACTCCCACAGCTCAGCATGCTCTCTCCAGCACCCAAGCAGAGTTATGCTTTTCCAAGCACCATGAAATGGCATCCAACTTCAGCATTAATACCTCACTGAGATGAATACAAGCAATTCCTACATCTCAGAACTATTGTTCCAGGTTGGCTGCAGACTCAGGCACATTTAGTTCATACTTTAAAGGTTTCTTTCCCAAACACATGAGCTAGGCCCTCTCTACACTAGAAAAAAATTGTAACCATATTTAATAGATGTGACACAGGGATGCACCTGCCTGATAATACGGATCTCTTAAGCTGTGTGTAGACAGAGTGTGGGCTTTTTAACATGTGGCAGCCAGCCTTGCTCCTTTTTCATTTCTACCAATTTTGTTTCTTGGTTCTAGGTTCCTAGGCTGAGGTCTAGGGAAACCAGTGGGGCTTTTTGTTGCTAGAATGCATTGTCTCTTTTCTTTTGAAGAACTGTCTCCTTGGTATAGTGGGAGTCAGGAAAACTGGACTTCACTTCTAGCTCTGCCACTGGCTCTGTCTAACCTTGGGCAAGTCCATTTTCCTCTCTTTTCTCTCCTCCCTTTTGTCTGTTGTATCTATTTAGACCGTAGGATCTTTGACCTAAATGGACTGTCTTTCACCATGTTTCTAGCGTCAGCTAGTGCAAATGGAATCTCAGTCTTGATTCTGGTCTCTAGGTGCTATCACAACAATAATAAATATTAATAATTAATTAATAATAAACTTCCATTTAGTTCTTCACACTTACAACATTCCAATCAGGCTAGTTTTGTCAGAGAATTCTATAGAACTGCATTGGCATTGTTATAATCTTACAGAATTAAGAGTTTACACACACGTTTCTTAAAGAAATTGATGGGCTCTTTGCCCTCAGTGCCAGCCAGGATGTCTAGAGTTCTTACCTTTCTGTCTCTCGTCTAGTTCTCTAAATACTTCAGGGTGTGGTCAGGCAGCCTTTCATGGCTTCTGATTACTGCTTCTTAAAATTCATCTGTGTCCGCAGTAATTTTAAAAGCATTTTCCACATCTGTCTCTACATGCCCTGGCCCATCGATCTAAACCACCAATCTGGTTTTCCACAGCTGTCAATTTTGCTGGTCTGGTTTCCACTCTGGATTGCAGGGAGGAGAGCAGGGAGTACACAAGGTCCAGTTTTCCATTCATTGTCTCACAGTGAGCTGTCAGGATTTGGCAAGGTTTGCAGAAATTCCTCCATTTGAAGTTTGTGTTTTTACTCTTGGCATTTCCAGTACTCTGACGGCCTCTGAGGTAAAGAGCATAGTTAGTCAGATGAAGAGGTCAGGTGAAGGTTACCAATGCTATCTCAGCATGTGAGGAGAGATCCTGGGAGACAAAGGATCATCAGGGGGCTATACAATTGTGAAGGATGGGAGCAATGATGTTGGCGGCGGCTGCTGCTGCTGCTGCTGTGGTGCAAAGGCACCTGGTAGAACGTGGCAATCACTGCTGGTCTGGTGGTTCTACTCCAGTACAGAAGGAGCCTAGGAGAGGAGCAAAAATGACAGTGACTGCTGCTCTGATGCACAGTGGACCCAGAAGGAGCATAATTAGCCATTACTGCTGGTGCTGATGCTTCTATCCTGCAGAACTGGTGTAGGAGTAGAGAGAAAGTGGCAGCAACTGCTGGTGCTGTTATTCTTGGGCCAAATCCAAACCCTATTGAAATCACTAGAAAGACTCCCTTTGACTTCAATGAGTTTTGGATCAGACCTATGGGTGGGTGTAGGAGGAGAGAAGTTTAGTTCTTAGTAGTGTAACTGAATAGAGGTATCTGGCTCTGTTCTTTCCAGAGTTTTGTCCCCGTTTTATATTTTCACCCTTACTGGATACTTTGACAATGGAGATTATTATACTGCCCTTTTCTTCTCTCTTCCCAGCACCCATCAACACTTTCCCCTTACAGGAGGACAAGACAAGTGGCTTTTTCTACAGCAAACACTAATATTTATTTATGGCTTATCCACCCACGGTGTGAGTAAATGTGGCCTGGGTTTCCCCATTCCTCAAAAGATTAGCATGTCCTCTCTGCACTAGGCTCTGCCTTCATAAGTCTGGCTAGCAGGTGCACCTTCTGCTAAGATCTTTCA
The DNA here is from genome assembly GCF_003597395.2 of Chelonoidis abingdonii. Taxonomy (NCBI): domain Eukaryota; kingdom Metazoa; phylum Chordata; order Testudines; family Testudinidae; genus Chelonoidis; species Chelonoidis abingdonii. Next base: position 13,090,186 of record NC_133777.1, read on the forward strand.
CACAGCCTGAAAATGGGCTTGATTCTTATACAGCTCTTCTGAGTGAATAATTGTAAACCAAGCAAATATTGAGTGATGGCAAGAACAACCTTTTTCTATGGCTTGCTCTTTGTTACCAGGGATAGGACTTGTTCTTTTAGGTCACCTATGACTATACAATGAAGGGAGAAGGGGTGAGATTGATAATGTGTGAGTAAAACTGCTGGGAAAGTTCTGTAGGGCAGGACACCTTTTCTTATGCAAAGAGTAATCTGGGTGCAGTGCATCTTGTATTTGGAAAGTCTAGGGTCATAACTGAATCCCTTTCTGATGTTCTGAAAACCCTTTATGATGGCTGCATGTAACCAGATAAAATACTTCATCATCGTAACTTTTCAATAATAACAATAGTAATTTTGTTTATTTGTATTCCATATGCACCTAGAGGGCCTAACTAGGTTGGAGCACCATTACAGAAGGTGCTGTAAAGATATATATATAAATAATATAAAATAATACTTAATAATAAACTCTTGGTGAGTCCCGTTGAAGCCAAGGGTGTCTGAGCAGGCAGATCAGACTGAATCTGTAATGGGTTTCCTCCCATTTTTATTTGTAAGCTCACTACTTGTGGGCCTCATGCATAATAATATCTAAAAATTAATGGAGAAATGCAGCTGCTTAAATTAATTGCTGAAAAGGGACCAAATTCATCCTTGGTGTCCAGTAACTTCATACAAGTCAGTGGAGTTATATGAGGGATGAATTTGATCCTTACTGACATTACTTATCAAGGATATGGCTTACCCAGACATTTTATGAAGAAAATCTTGCTGTAGGCTATTTATACTGGCTGTGTTTGAGTTTCAGAAAGAAAAAAAAATCAGAAAGAGCAGCTGGAGGAGCAAATCACAAAAATACTTCGTGTAATGTTCTGTCTTTTCTCTCTCTCTCTTTCTTTAATAACAGGGCAGCACACTGAGAAAGCGAAAGATGTATGAAGAATTCCTGAGCAAGGTCTCCATTTTAGGTCAGTTGCCCTTTGGACTTCAGTGTTCATTTCTCTGTCACACATGTTGTCTGAATACATTTTGGTTTTTGATGAGATGATAAAAGTGGCAAGTGGTTGAACAGAAGACCTCACAGTATCATCTCCAGCCAAGGAAAAGCATGTAAAAAAATGCAAATAGTTCTTCTCACTAGAACCCATTTTTCTCACCCTTACTGTATACCAAATCAGAATTAGGTGGATTAAGTCTTTCCTTGAAAATCTGAGTAGGCACTTTGCTAGTAACTTTCTAAGCAGTGGTGTCACAAGTGGGCAGTAGAAGAGGGATTTTTGTAATATGAATGTGTTATAAAGTGCTGTTAAATCTTTCCAGCTGACAGGTGAGAAACTTCTTTTTCCTGCAGGAATGATCTTGCATTTTACGTGGGCTAAAAAATCTGACAGTACGGATCTAAGTGGGCTTAGATTGTTTTTGTCCTGTTCTTTTATAACCCAGGTCTTACATTCTTAAAACATCTGTTGAGCTTCTTGTCCTTGGATTTTGTTTCCCTTTGATTAATGTGATAGCCACGAAATTTGGACATGTTCTTGATGGCTTTCAGTAGGAAAAACAACAACCCCTTAATGCCTGACCAATCAATCACCATTAGGAGAACAATTTCTAATAAGGAGGACAGTGTTAGATGATACAGTGAGATGCTGATTCTGTGGGAAATGCATGAAGTTCCCGCTTGAAGTCTATCTTTGGCTATTTTAAAAATATATATAGGTTAATATACTATATAATTGAATAAAAATGTTCATAATTTCTATTTAAACAATTTAAGTTTGCTTATTTATAATATTCCACTACCATTTTAGCTGATATGAGCCTGCAAAAAAGATACTTAGTAAAAATGTACTTGAACTTCTCAGAAGATCTGGCGTGAGAAATTTGCAATTACACTTGTATTCTTTGATTAATGTCAGGTAAATCATTCATTTATATTCTCATCTTTTCTGGCAGGATGCAAAAGAGCCTTCTCCATTACTTAATTTAAATTTCATAAATTAGGAATGCAAATTATGCCAAATTATATGAAGTGTTTAAGGAAGAAAAATCTTTGCACCTGCACTAATGAAGTACAATTACAGCAATGAGACATTTAAAAGTAATTTCAGAGTTTGAAGTTATTCAGAAATGAACTCCCTTAAGCATGCAAGTTGACACTGTAATCTTATACTCAGTCCTTACTTCAGCAAAACTCCCATAGACTTCAGCTCAGCCACTTTAAAATGCACCATTATTTGCTGTAGGAGTTTCTCCTCAGTAAGGACTGAATGAAGACTTCAAATTTGGCTTTATTTTCAGTGCAGAATGTTATTAGACAACATATGTAGTGCTGTGGATGCATTGAGAATTTAGCTGAAATATCGAATACTATTTTGTGTTTAAATAATAGATGACAGCTGGCAAACTCAATAGTCATTTGAGACATCTCAGCCATACAGTACTGATAAATCAACCCCATTTCCCACCTTAACCGAGTCAGAACTCAGTAATTTATTGATATAAACATTTGATGTTTTGAATGTAACGTTTCCAGGTTGAATACTTCCTCTAACTAGTCAACTATGGCATTTTAGAAGTAATGTTTTAAAAATTGCATTCAGACTTATTTAGATTGTGATGCGCAGGTTCAATGTGTATTTCAAGATATGAAAACATTAATATTTTGAAAACTTTCCTCTGAGGCTATTTAAATGTGAGATCAAGATTTGATATGCAAAATTAGGAGATTACAAATCTGCATATAATCTACTTTATCTGCATGTATAAATTTACCTCTGGAACTAAAAGAACTTTAAACAGTTACTTCATGTAAATTCCTCTATAAAGTTTTTATTTGCAAGTACCATTAACTAATGTATTTGGAATGGTACAATCCCTTTAGACAAGAGAGAGACTTCGTGACCAGAGCTACAATTAGCTTTGAATTTTTCATAAAGCCAACTGAAGAAAAAGTTTAAAGGAACTCTTTCTTTTCATTGTTAATTACTGACTCCTTTTTTTTTCAATCAGAAAGCCAGTTCTTCCAGTCTTTACAAAAGGATTTTATGCATATTTTTAATTAAGCTGTACACTTTTTGAATATTGCATTTACAATATTTTTGTGGGCTATGTTTGCAAAGTAAAGGTCATAAATGATGTAGGAAAGTAACTTATATGTAACCATGGAACAAAATTGTTGAAACCATTATTTTTAAATGCACATGAGGAAAAAAACGAATAACAGAAAATGCTCAGTTATACGTACCAAGTCACTCTGAACTTACTGCTACATAGTTTTGTTAGACCGAATACATACTTCTGATTTCTGCCACAGGTTTATTTTAATATTCCTAATTTCAGCAACAAAATTTTTCTTTTTTCATGATGCTTCTAAACAGCGTTTTGAATAACAAGAGGAGGAAGCAGGGTAGAGTTTAATAAAGAATAGTCCAAATTAAGCGCTAACATCAGCAGTTGTGATTCTTGACTTCAAGTAATTCATACTAAAACGTCCATTCACCCATCATTAGTGAAGTCCTGTTGCATGCATTTTAATGTTTACTAGCAAATTCTGCTTTGAAGACATACAACATTTTTAGGCCACCCTTGGAAAATAAAAGATCTATTCCTGCATTCCTTGTGCACTTCAGTTGGCCAAAATTGTCACTGAAATTGGGTTACAACCTTAAACATAACCATGCTAAAACAGCCTGATCTTGAGGCCCTCATAGCAATGAGAGTTTTTCCATTGGCTTTAATGGGACACTGATCAGATGCTTGGAACCAGGTTCTCATCTCTTCTTGTCTCCTTTGTAGCACAAAGCATACACCTACACTGCAAGTGACAGTGAGTCTCTGAGCCCAGGTCTACAAACTCAGGCTCACGGGGCTTGTACTACGGTGCTAAAAACAGCCATGCAGACATTTGGGCTCAGGCTGGAGCTCGGGCTTTGAAGCCTAGGAGGGGAGGGGGGCTTTGGAGCCCAAGCTCCAGCCCAAGCCAGCAAGCCTGCCCGGCTGTTTTTAGCACTGTGGTACATGCCTGAGGCTGTAGACCCGAGCTCTGAGTCTCACAGCTGTGGGGCTGCCATGTGCAGCGTAAATGTACCCTCAGAAAACAGGCTGTAAATAGCCAACTGAGAATCCCCTCATCAGGGAGGAACTCTCACCCGTGTAGCCAGTAGAGCTTGCTCCTGCACTAACTTCCTCTCTGGTGCTGTGGCGTTCATCAGAGGCAGTGAGGGAGTGGAACTCTGCTCTGGTCTTTCGCAGCTGGGCTCATGCACAGCTCGTATGGTAGGGTAGCTCCTAGTCTGCTCAAATACACTTCAGGTCAGGGGCAGCACAGAGCAGACCCTGGAATCGGGGAGATATAACCTTCTGTTGCTACCTAACTTTTAAAATTATACACTTCATCTGGGGCATCAGAAATCACACAGATAGTCAATACTTTCATGTTTCCGGAATAGAGATTCAGGCAAAAGGCACCGATGAAATAAAAGTGAACTGACCACAGTTTCATTGTCTTCTAATATTTCTTTTTAAATAGAACCAGAAGTATCAGGTTAGATGTGAATCCTGTGTCAAAGTTAGACACTTTTACAGTAAAGCTGTATCATCTTTAATTTTTTAGAATCATTGGACAAATGGGAACGCCTTACAGTAGCCGATGCACTAGAACCTGTCCAGTTTGAAGATGGAGAAAAAATTGTTGTGCAGGGAGAGCCCGGGGATGACTTTTTCATCATCACAGAAGTAAGTGTGGCTTTCTGACAGAATTTCCCCTGGTGGGGTTGTGTTCAAGTGATTGGAATGAAAAAAGTTGGCCACATTTAATCTTAGTTCATCCATTGTAAATCTGGAATAACTCGACTGAGGTTAGTAGAGTTACTCCAGAATCAACTGAGATCAGAATCTGTACCACTGGCTTCTAGGGGGAAGTGCGGCAGAGGTGGAACTGCTATGTAATAATCGAATAATGCTGATCTGTAATGTATGAATACTGTATGTGGCGTGGTCAATAAGGTAGAGTATGGTATAGCTGTGCTGGATTATTAGATTTCCTGTATGAATGTACTGGTCTAGTTTAAGAGGGGGATGTCATCAAAACAAGCAAGAAGGCAACGCAATGGCTCTAGATAATTGTGATGGGGTGTTAATCTTTTCCAGGCTAATGTGGGGTGACTGAGGCTCAGAAGAGACTAATTAACCTGATACGCTACCCCCGAGGCAGGGATTAGGTTGACAGGCAATCTCTGAGGATTGAGCCCAGGTGAGCAGGAGGAGGCAGGGCTGGTATAAGGCCAGGAAGAGCGGACAGAAGGGGCTGTGCTGTGGGTTTAGAGAGGAAAGAAGGAAATTCTGGGGAAAAGTAGGAGCCCTGAGATCCAGGCCCTGAAGAAGGAGTTTACCCAGGAGGGTGGTAGAGTGAAAACCTGATAGAGGTGGAGTAGGAAAAGGCTTGGGGGTAACTGCAGTAAGGTTTGGGTCAGTGCAGACCTTGGCCCAGCGGGTCCCAGAGCTGGAACCTGGAGTAGAGGAAGGGCACAGGTTCCCCTACCAGCCGCTGAGGAAGTGGTATAGCCAGTGATGAGCTGCCAAAATATTAACAACCGGTTCCCTACTCCTCACCCCACCAGGGGGTCATGCCCCCCTCGGGACTCCTGCCCCATCCAACCCCCCACATTCCTTGACAGCCTCCCCCCGGACTCCCTAGGCCCCCTCCACGCCCCTTCCCTGTCCCCTGACTGCCCCCTTTGCCACCCCATCCAACCCCTTCTCTCATTCGTCGATGGCACCCTGGACCCCTGGGCCCATCAACCACCCCTTCTCTCTGTCTCCCGACTATCCCTGGAATCCCTTACCCCTGACTGGCCCCCCACGCCCCCACCAAACCCCTGTCCTTCCTGACTGCCCCTGGGACCCTTGCCCCCGTTCCAATCCCCCTGTTCCCTGTGCCCTCTGACCGCCCTGACACTATAGCCACCCCCCCAGCTCATCTGTTTCTAATCCAACATCCCCCCACCTTACTCGCCCCTCTCCCCCCTTACCCGCTTGCCTGGAAGGTGGGGCGGCGGCCAGGGCTGGGAGCCCGGCAGCTGCGTTAGCCGGACCAGGGCCTCGCTCGGCTGGGACTGGGCCAGACCCCGGAGCTGGGACTGAGCCGCACCGCCTGCTGAAGTTGGGGCTGGACCCCGGGAGCCGGGCTGGAGCTGTGCCGCTCAGCCGAGGTTGGGGCCAGACCCCGGGAGCCGGGCCGGAGCCGCGCCACCCGGCCGAGGTCAGGACCGGACCCTGGGAGCCGGACAGGAGCCGCGCTGCCCGGCCGAGGTCGGGGCTGGGGTTGGGGGCCAGGCCGGAGCCATGTGGCACCTGGAGCCCTCCTCCCGCTTGTGCCCCCGCCCCCCTGCCCCAGCTCATCTGGGGGAAGCCGCTGCTTCCTTCTCAGCCTTCCCAGGCTTCCCGCGCAACAGCTGATTCGCGGGAAGCTGGGGAGGGGGAGGAGAAGCCGGGGAAGCGTTCAGGAGAGGAGGCAGAAGCGGAGTGAGGTGACCTGGGGCTGGGGGAAGGGCAGGGAGCTGCTAGAGCTTTTGTTAAATTTAAAAACCCTTTTTGAACCAGTTGTCCCTGGCAGGACAACCGGTTCTAAACGGGCTTCTAAATTTAACAACCGGTTCCCACGAACCGGTGGGAACCGGCTCCAGCTCACTACTGGGTATAGCCTTGGATACCCGAGAAGGGGAAAACTATAGTGACCTAACCAGAGGGCCAAGCCATGAAGAGGGAGCAACTGAGTCACAAAGAGGAAGCACAGAAACTCCTGGTGCAAGAGGGGCTGCGGCATGAACAAGAGAGAGATCGGGGCAACAGACCGAGTGGAGTTACTCCCCAGACACAGCCACTCCAGCCATGAGTGAACCCTGTGATAATAAGCATCCTCCTAACAAATGCTAGGGGTTGGGTGGAGGAGAGGGGCAATTCCAAGACACTGGCTATTAGAGGTGAAGATGGCTTCCAGGCTCCAGCCTGAAGTTCCTCAGCTGTTTTGCTGAAGTTGGGACTGTAGAGATCAAAAGGACCCTGAACAGTGAAAAGAACTCTCTCTGGAGAGTAAGGGAGTGGAAGCTGAGTGTCTGCTGTCCTGAAGACATGGAATACAGACACTGGTCTTGTGGGAGTGGCTGAAGTAGTTGGGGCCTTCCCCAGCCCTGGACTTATGCCTCAGGGAAAGTCTATACACATGCCTATCTATCTGTTGTTTTAAGATCTGTTTTCTCTGAAATGCTTCCGTTCTAAATAAACAGTACTTTTGCTTTAAGAAGGTGCTCCCAGAAGGAACAGAACAGCAGGTACTGAACCAAACTCGGGCCTGCTGAAATAATCACAGTTAACACCGGAGATCTGCAGCCCAAAGTCTGGTCCAAGAGTGCGAGAATTATGGGATTCCCTCCTCACTTCCTCCCCACCCAAGAGAGGTGAAAGCTTGAGGCCTTAGGGCGGGGGGAAGAGACCAGGAGGAGTCAGAGGTGCAGTTAGCCCAGCAACTGTGACAGGTGGTAGTGGTAATCTGTTCCTCTACTTTGCTTAAACCAAATCTGGGTGGCTGAGTGGCTTTCTTGCTTGCTCTCACACAGGCAGTCAGACCAGTCAGGCATCTGAGACATCCTCTGGGAGGTCATTTGACACTTCCCTTTCAGCTCCATCATCTCCCTTCTGCCTCACAAGCAAGCAGATGTTGATGGGTATTTTACACACACGCACACAAATATAGTGCAACTTGGAGCAAGAAGATAATGTAAAAATGACTCAAAAACACAAAAACAGCTTTAGTGTGTGACCATATTCTTACAGTATTAGGAACCCTCACTCCATCTATCCAAATCCAAGAGTTTTGGCTGCATAGTTTCTATTGCTAGCTCAGGGAATGTACATATACAAAGGTGTAGACCCTACCCATTAAGCCCCACTCTAGAATCATTAGGGGCCTGCAAAGCGGCATCTCCGAATTTTGTGAGGGCAGCCAGAGCTCCCTTGGCTCCCTCCTCTCTCAGATTTTTGGGCAAGTACCTCTGCATAAGGCTGCCCGCATGTGGCCCACAATGAATATAATGTGTATAAAATGCCTTTTTTTCCTTCCTTTTTTATGTGGGTGTTGAAGCGCTGAAGAAACTTTGGACCTGGCTTCCCCACTTTTGATGCCCACAAAATTTTGAGTGCAAGTCATTATATCTGCATATCAGGTAGTTAAAATGTCTAAATGACATTAATTGTGCCCACAAAAAAATGTGGGTGCAAAAAGGGAGGACAGATTTTAAAAACCCAGCCCATAATATATTTGTAGTTAGTAAAACAGCTTGTATGTAAGTAGCATTTAGAAAATATAGCTTCTTTGTCAAACAACATAGTGTACATTTCTACAAGTTTTCTAAAAAATTGGTGGCTCCATGGAGCAGCAAAAGGCTACAGTATTAACTAAGTTTTCTTAGCCATCAAATCCAGTGTGGAAAATTGGCAGCCTGCTTAAGAGTTACCAAAGGCCTTTATTTTCCTCCTCTTAATCGAACAGCTGCGAAGACTTGAATGGGGAGCAAAGCACTAGCACTGCATACTCATGTACTATCTGTTCTTCTATCCCTCCAGCCATTCATCCATTCACTCCTAGAATTTCATCTACATGTTTCTCACTTTGGAAGCTGCCTGTGTTTTTCTGTGTTAAAGAATGAAATCCCCTTACCAGTTATTTTATATACAAGTTACACTTGTGCCTGCTTGTGCTGCTGTAGTTCTGAGTTTGTAGTTTGAACCTCATTTCACAGAGGTTTATGGCTCAGATATAAAACTTTTTTCAGGAGATGTGAGCAGAGCCATCAGGAACAAATTATTTTGCAAACTTTGGTTGAAAGTAGTTTGGCTGGTTTGCAGTTACATATGTCCAAAAAATATTAGCTCCTTTAATATTCTTTTTTTTTATTTATGGCCTTATATCCACAAATACTCTACAAACATTACCGGGTTATTTGCATGCTACAAATACAGGAATAATTTACATGCAACTGAAATGCAGTCACTTTTGGGGTGTGGTATGGCCGTTGTTTAGCAGTACACAGTGACACTGTGCAGAAGCAATTTTAGACTGGATTTTTATTATATATTATACTAATGCAAAGTGAAAATGAGTCAACAATGTGATGCAGTTACAAAAAAGGTTACTATTATTCTGGGGCATATTAATAGGAGTATCATATGTAAGACATTGGAGGTGATTGTCCCACTCCACTTGGCAGCAATAGGGCCTCAGCTGTGTCCAATTCTGAGCATCACATTTTAGGATAGATGTGGACAAGCTAGAGAGTCCAGAGGAGACAAATGGAGAGTCCAGTGGAGACCTATGGGGAAAGGTAAAAACAACTGGACATGTTTAGTCGTGAGAAAAGAAGGCTGATGGGAGACCTGATAATCTTCAGATATGTTAAGAACTGTTATGAAGAGGATGTGGATCGATTGTTCGTCATGTCCGCTGAAGGTAGGACAAGAAGTGATGGGCCTAATCTGCAGCAAGTGAGACTTAGGTTAGATATTAGGAAAAACTTTCTAACTGTAAGGGTAATTAAGCTCTGGAATAGGCTTCCAAGGGTGATTATGGAATCCCCGTCACTGGAAGTTTTTAAAAACAGGTTGGACAAACACCTGTCATGGAAGCCTAGGTTTACTCGGGTTCTGCCTTGGCTGGACTTGATGATGTCTCAATGTCCCTTCCAGCCCTACATTTCTATGATTATTATGTACAATAGGTATATACTTAGAAAAAGCAATGGCCCAGCTTCTGAAGCTTTGAAACAATCACAGAGACTTCTGGGATTGATGTCCCAAAGGGTGTCTCCAAGTTTATATAGTTTGGTAGCTCTTACCGTATAAGAGTCCCTAGGAGTGTCAGGCCTACCACAGATTTTAAACAGTTGGCACCATAGTTTTTGTTAACCTGTTCTATAAGCCACCCATGTTTTGTTAACCTTCATAGTTGTTTTCCTCTATAACATTACTTTGAGGTGCTAACATTCCAGCCATGTTGGCTCCTGGTACATGGGGTAGCACCTGACATGATTTGTGCAAAGAAATGTATACATTCAGCAGTGCTCAAATGGTAACTTGAATTTTTGATTAGCCTAGTTAGTATGTTGTGCCTCTTACACTTGACAGTCAAACTGTTTTCTGATGCTGTTGGTTTGGCAATCATCTGTGTTGATTTTTGTGGCCAGTCGTAATTATATGTTTATTTAGCTGTGAGTTTGCAGCCCTGTTTTGATTCCAGGAAATGATAATGTTGTTCTGTAAACTGTTGTATAGTGTCTGGCTGATACAATACCAGCTGTTCAATATGAAGAGGAAGATATTATTGAGTTGGTTGGATTTTCATTTGTTGTAATAACCAATTTGCAGCACCGAGATATGGTATCTATGACAAATAAATTAATAAAACCAATAGATTATTTTGTGACAATATAGACAGTATTCGTTACAAAACAATTCAAATGTCTTGTGGTTCAGTGCAGCTATAACTTTATATTTTAAATATACAAATATCCATACACACAGTTATTGACAATACATGCTTTTGTGCTTTTTTATTTAACATAATATCTATGGCTACTTTCCTCCAAGGATCTCTGCAAAAGTACACGGAGATCTCCAAGAGAACTCAACCACCTCCTAAACTTCCACTGGGTCCCAGTCACAAGTTTGCAAATACTACTACTGTACTCGTGATGGATGCAGAGAGTCCTATCCTCCAATTATTGTTATGTTTAGCAATTTTAAAGATTGATTAAACCTCACAACAACACGACAAAGTAGATAGCCATTATTCCCATGTTACCGATGGGTGACCTGAGTCACAGAGAGGTTGAGGGCAGTGTCCATTAATTGAGAGTGCCTCCATTTTTTCCTGAAGTGCTGAGTACCCACCACTCCCACTGACTTCAGCTGGAGATATCAGTCTCAACACATCTGCAAATGTCTCAGACTGTGTGCCAAAAAAAGGGTAGTAACTAAATTAGCACCCACTTGTGAAAAACAGGGACTAAATGCTTTGGGTCAAAGTGAGTCAGTGACTAAGTAAGGAACAGAACTCAGGATTCCTTTCTTCCATTCTACTTACCTGGCCCCACCCTGTCGACATACAGCACTTCATTTTTCTAACTCATTCTTGCCTTTTCTCTGTCCCTGAAGGGGCAAGATATGTGGCTCCCTCCAAAACCAGTGAATGTTTGCAAATTTGCTATAAATTAGCTGTCTGGCCTTCCTCCTCCAATCAAAACTTTCACACTCCTGGAGGATCAGAAAAGCAACCACAAAGAAAACCATGAATAATTTTCTGCTGACTGCATATGGTGGTGGAGTCCATCTTTCTCTTAACAGGCACATTGAGTATTTTTGTCACATGGAATAATCTCCACTGCCTTGCATTTGTTCACTCATCCTGCTAGTACCATAGCAGTCTTTCCACACAATCCTTTGGCTTATTTTATTACTTATATAGTCAGCGTTCAAGGAAAGCATCCCTGTTATGCATTACAGTATTTAGCATTCCTAAGCATGTGTTCACGTCCCTTTTGAAATCAAAATCAAGCACTTCTAAGTGCTTTCATGAACAGGGCTGGCCTATGCAGGCATTTAAGTGCTTTCCTGAATGATAGTTGTGATCATTAAAGAGATTTATTATGAAAAAATACATGTCTACACTGGCACAGTGTGTCATACATAAGATAAAGATGAGCATAGGAGGCCCATTTCTTCCCTTAGTTATAGCTGTGTGACTCTGCTGACCCCAGCAGGATTGCACTGATGGGAAAGAGGGCAGAATGTTGCTCAAGAAGTGAGAGAGACTCTAGTTTTAATATCTGCTCTAATAATTTTTAGCCTCCTTTGAGATCTATGGAAGAAGAGTGCCACTAAAGTGCTAAGCATCGTCATCCATACTTTACAGAAGAAGAAACGATAATTTATATTCCGGTTTGCCCCAGAGGCTTCAACCAGTCAGGACTCTGTTGTGTTAGGCCCTTCCCCAAAGAGGGGTTCACGTGACTTCGGTGTGTATACAAAAACATTTAGTTTGTGACCAGCTCCACTAGTGTGCTGCACAATGAGTCTCTGTGTGGGCCCTGCTGACATGCTCTAACTGTTCCTTTGTGCACTTTGATCTGCCCTGCTTTGAAATAGGAGTAGATCAAAAATGTAATAAGGAACTGTTACTGTACTTCAGCACACTCCATACAGCCACTCTTGTGCAGCAGGCTAGTGTAGGATAGGTTCACATCCCAGTTTGCTGCAAACTAAATGTTCATGTAGACAAGCCCTTACTTGCACAAAGTCAATGTCACAACCCGATAAAAACCCTGTCCCATATCTAATCCATCTATCTTCATTGTCTGCCAAATGAGTAGTGTAGCCCCTCTCTGTCCCCATTTCCTTATATGCAAAACTGAGGGAATTATACTATTAACAGAAAAACCTTACCCATTTAAGATGTCCGTAGCCACATGTACTGGAGGTAGGAAAGTATTATTAGCCCCCGTTTGTAGATGGGCAAACAGACACAGAGCATGTATGTGTGCATTTGTGTCTGTCTGTCTGTCTGACTTTCTCTAGTGGTAAATATATCCTCAGGATTCCAGGACAATTAAGCTTTTCTTTCACCCTAAATTTTCCTAAACACTCATACGATGTCTTCCTACATTAGAATGGGCTCCTCATTTTTCATGTAAATCTACAATCAGCAGCAGACCCCATCAAGACTTGTCTCAATTTAAATATCTAATGGCTAAGAAAATTGTTTTTCAGATGTAATTTTTTTTTACCTTCTGTACCATACTTCATAATTTAAAGATACAAGAAATCAGTAGTGACTTTATCCTTTAATAACTATTGGCCCCAGATTTATTTACTACTGAGTTGAAACTGTTTTTTTAAAAAAAATGAAAACGGCGGGCTCTGTATTTTCAGACATTTACAGATCTTGTTTTCCACTATGCTTTTCACACAACAAACTCAGGCTTTCTCAGACTAGACAGATGTGGAATGTATCTGTTGGATTCCAAAGTCATGGAATAATTCCATATGAGATTCCTGGCACAGAGGTGCAAAACTTTAAGCACCATGCAGCAATTGTTACCATAAAAGAATTATATTTTGGCAAGTGTAACTCATAACAGATGTACAGTTTCTAACAAATAAATTTGCATTTGTATCATGAACTACCCAACACTACGAAGGCTTTATTCATTTGACTTCATATAAAGCAAATATTTTTAACTACCATTTTAAAGTAGGAACCTGCTAAGTTAAAACTCCAGTAAAAAAAATGTAAATCTAAATAAAATATCATTCAAATAGGGCCTGATTCAGCTGAGTTCAATTAGTGTTTTGCTATTAACTTCAGTGGGAGTGGGATCAGGGCCATGGTACTAGGGGAAAGGACTGTTATAGTCATCTGCTATTCAGGCTACTGGAAAAGTTAACAGACAACAGTAGTGAGAGAGGAAGTTGTTTTCATATGCTGTTCTGTAAATTCAGCCCAAAACTTGGCTCAGTGGTGCAGTACCTAAAAGAAAGTTTTTCTGATTCAGCTGCCAGAAAATTTTAGGGTCTACAGCTGCGAAGTACTACGCTGCGTCTTTCAGCTCCTACCATTCCCTATATCAGATCCTTTGGATCCACTTGTCATTACTAAGCATCACATGTGGCATAGAGTTATGTCATAGAACTGCCGTGAGTATGCTCAAAATGTCCTTTGAGTTCAGTTGGATATTGAGAGCTTATCATGTCTGGTTGGTAACTGAGCTGCTGCCATGTGCCTGTGGCAGTCCTTAAAGTTTGAAAAGGCTTAAGGAACATATACATACCCACAGGAAAAGATGCATCAGGAGAAGATAGTGAAAAGTTTAGGGCGATGCCAAATTATAGTCATGTCGGACAACTTACTGGAACTGTTTGCATGGGTTCCCTTCTGTCTCCCAACCCTGCTAAGTACTCTTAGGCACAGGAAATAAAACTGTGTGCATTACGCAGCTTGACATACAATAAAGTTCAAGGAAAACTGGAGAATATGATATTAGATGTAATAATGAGCAATTTCATATTGGACAGTAGTTTTAAAATCCAGCATAAAAGTCATCTGTTTAACAGTAGCTTTTGATAAGTAAAAGAGAGATGGGATGATACTGACCTCTTTTGTAAAGCCCTCGGAGATCTACTGATGAAAAGCTCTATATAAGAGCGAGGTATTATCATTATTAATTATTATTATTATCATCTTAGTGGTAAGAAAAGGAGATGATGTCAGGTCTCCTGGTTCGATTCTCAGTTCTGCCAGTAATTCACAGTGTGTACAAAATTTTAATATCCTTGTGTCCCTATCCCTATTTTATAGATCAGAGAATAATAAATCTTGTAGCACTTTACAAAGGTGGGTGAAAGATGCTCTTTAAGCACCAAGTATTATTTTTACTATGAAAACCAGGCAAATGAGAAATTGCGTAATTGCAAGGAGGGTCCTAAATAAGGAATGAACAGAAATGATTTGTCTACCATGTAAAGGCTTTTGAAAATGAATGTGTACAGCAGGACGCTTGGCAGAACTGATATGGAGAACTGTGTTTGGACGATTGTCTTCAAGCACAGCTATACCTATCATGGGGACCGTTCCTATTGACTCGGACATTTCAGTCAGGGCCACGGTTTGATGCTTCTGACTGGGCAGGGACATGTTGTGAACAATCATGATCGCTGAAAAGTGTTTGAGATTAGAACTCTGTAGAGTGAAAGCACTGTTTCTGAACACAGCTGTAACACTCTTTGTGCTGACTCCATATGGTTGCAAATCATGTTCAAACCATAATTAGATTGAACAAGGTTTGCACTCTGGTTAAAAATGCTAACATAGAGGGACCCTGTATAGTAGGAGTTAAGGGGAACTCAGCACCTTATCATAGAATATGAGGGTTGGAAGGGACCTCAGGAGGTCATCTAGTCCAACCCCCAGTTCAAAGCAGGACCAATCTCCAACTTTTTTTTTTTTTGCCTCAGACTCCTAAAAGGCCCCCTTAAGGATTGAATTCATAACCCTGGGTTTAGCAGGCTCATGCTTAAACCACTGAGCTATCCTCTCCCTTAAGCCTTGCAGCGTTAGGCCTTTTTGTGGTAAATGTAGGCTTGTGTATTATTGCAAAACAGGCTTTTGAAGATTTATGGTGTAAAAGCTGTTTAACAAAAAAAAAAAAAAAGAAAAGAAAAATAATGGTCCAATTGTTTCCTGCTTTAAATTGTTACACTTTGACACTATAACCTGAAAGAGACCCCTTTGGCACATACCCCTGCATCAAGCAGGAGAACTACAAAGTAAACCTCTTCCCTCGGGTTAATGAAGTCACTGCCTTAGGCACACTCCGCTATCACACATGATAATCTCTTTAAAATACAACGTGATTAATTATTAATTAGGAAGATGAATGTTGTCTAGAAAAGGAGTTTCAAAGGCTACAATCAGAACTGCTTAGTGTCACCAGGATTTGGTTGATAGTGAGTATGTTTGTCAAGGGCTGCACAGTACAGCAGCTTCTGCTATACCTAAAACAATAAATGAAAGAAACCAAAATAACAATAAGTGCCTGAGTTTCCTGGGCTGTAGCTGGTTTAACAACAAAAGGATTATTTTACCCAGAGCCCTTGCAACAAGGGTTGATCTGGTGTCACCAGTTGAGCGTAGCTATTGCAGCTCACATGGGCTCCAGCTCAGCATTCTATCCCTTCTGTGTTTGTACAGTAAGATCCTGGCCTGTGACCAGCTCTCCTAAGCAATGTGGTAATACTAATAATAATACAAGACAGTACTTAAGCACGTGCCTAACTTTAAGCATGTGCTTAAGTCCCTTTGAGGTCAAGCACTTCAAGTTTAGGCATGTGCTTCGTAGTTGCTGTCCTAAATAGGGATTTGATTAAGTACATGCTGCAGTGCTTTGTTGAATTCAGCAATCCAATCCAGCAATAGATGGGCCCAAGCCAGCAGTTGGTGATGTCAGTGGGAATCTTTCCATTGAATTTAGTGAGCATTGGATCAGGCCCTATAGTTGTAACCTGGAGTAAATTCTGGTTGTGTAGGAGGATGACCTCCTCTGAAGGATGGAGGCACAAAATAGGTTATAAAATAACCCACCTAGCTCTCTGAACCATGACCGTGTGGGAAAAGCCTATGCAAACAAGCTTTGCTACTCTTAATTCTCAAGATCATGCCTCCCCACCCACCACCATCATGGAGCAAGAGAAAGAAAGGAGCCACTACTTCTTCTCATCAGCAACACCCTCTTTGTGGTAATTGACCAGTGAGTCAATTTAAAGCAGCTGGTAGCTTTTGTCCTCTCCCCACCCAGGTCCCAGTGCCAAAGGACCTGAATCACTCCTCTCAGCTGCCACAGCTTCTGGCTTTTCCTCCTTGCTTCCTCTCTTCCCATCTCCTTCCTCCACCCCACATATTAACGACTGCTGTGATACAATTGTGTATTTTAAACTCGGCAACAAATCAAAACCTGAGTTGGATCATTTTAACCATTCATATGCTAAAGATCCTGATTGTGGGCATTTCCCATCTGTTTTACCATGTCAGTTTGTTGTAGGTTTCATTGTTGGTGTATGGTAGAAACCAGGACCCCTGACTTCAAGTTCCATGAATTGCTGCTCTGCACCCTGGGCCTTGACAATGATGTGTAATGGTAAAAATAACATGCAGTGAATGTACTGTTAATGCTGCAGAGAACACCATGGTTTGTCACATAAATAAATGCAAAGCTCTTTAGCTCACAATCAAAATTATCTCCTGTTGAGCCACCCATTGCTGATAACACATACATCAGCTAGTTGCCTGTAAACTGACTGTAAAAAGAAATGATTTCTTTAAAAAGAGATAATGTAAAGAGGAGAATAATGTAAAAAACATGTTCACATCTGACACATTATGACAGAAAATATTCCCAGCCAGTCTGGCCAATGCAGGGCATTTGTGTCAAGTTTCTGGGCGCAATAATTTTCAAAAAGAGACATTAGAACCTAAAATCACATTGTTTAAATATTACGTGTGATACTTCTACTAACACATCCTATCTTAGGTACTTAGCTGTCTTATATGGCCCCTATTACTGAGCACATCACAATCTTCAGTGGATTTATCCTCACAACAATGGGCAGTGTTGTTGTCCCTCTTATACACATGAGGGACTGAAGCCTAGTGAGACTAAGTGACTTGCCCAAGGTCACACAGGAAGTCCATGTCAGAGCAGAAAATGGAATCCCATCTTCTGTCCCCCGAGCTTGTGCCCTAACTGGTCCATCCTTCCTCCTCCATCTGAAGCTTTACATTTTCAAAAGCTTCACACACATTTATCAGATTAATCGCAAATTAAGGTTTTCATAAATAGCTAATATGAAGCAATGGGATTCGGGGGGTTGGTTTTGTTTTTTTTTTTAAATGAGACCAATATTTTCAGTGTCAGGTGGCTGAAGTTATGCAACAAAACATAAGTGGGCTATTTTTCAGAGATGCTGACTCACGGCAGCATCCACTGAGGTACTTTATACTTCAAAATTACTGGCTGCAATTTGTAAGTTTTTATAAACTATTATTTCCCCAAAATTTTAAGATCCAGATCCTTGGCTACATCTGAGGAGTACGGAGTTCAAAGGGTGTGCTTAATGCCCTTCACCTTGGTATTCCCTTGAACTTGGGGCCAGTTTGGGAATATCCAATCCGCGGGTATAAATTAGAGGAGCCTCAAGGGTGCTGTAATTTAAGCTTCCTGTCAATTGTCTCAAAGGACAAAATGCATCAAGGAACTGGTACCGAGGTGGGGTGTCCTGATTGCTCCCACTCGCTCTGATGACCCCCAGTGATAGTATCAAGGTGTGTGTATAGGAGCCTTTATGCTGCTTCTGTGTCACTAAAGGTTATCCTGTGGCTTATGCCTGCTTTATGATCAGATTCCATCCACAGTGCAGCACAAAGCAGCTCTGGAAGATCTAACCCCCAAACACCTAAAAGTAATTTAAAAAATCCCAACCTTCTTGCACACTATATGCACAGCACAACAAATTTGCATTGAATTGTCTTAATTCACATCTGGGATGACAGCTTGTATAGAGTGGTTAGTCTCATTCAGCTGTAAGTTAAACCATCTGATTCTTAAATCCCTTAAAACTGAGATTTATACTGGAAATACTGACACACCCTTGATGATAATGGCTCTACCAATTGCCAGTATGGGACACACTGAAAACTAGGAGGAAAGTTGGTATTGAGATGTAAATCCAATGTTAATTGTTGCCTAGTAACTTGCGTTCCATTTTCAAATGTTGAGTGTTTTTAAGATTCTTTCCTCCATGTACCATGTTTCCCAGGACCATATGTTTAGTTAGAACATATTCTTTTTTCTTTTTGGGTACACTTTGGGCCTGATTCTGCTACCTTTACTCCTCTCAAGTTGTACCTTACTCAGGTCAAGAAGTCTCATTGAAATCCCCTCAGTAAAGAATTGCTCAGTATGAGTAAGACTGGCAGAATCAGGCTGTCTGTCTCTGAAGGTATTCAGGAGGTTGTCAGGATATGTGTAAAGGCTTTTGGGGATTGAAGCATTTGCTCACAGACCATTACAAACATTGTGCTCTGAGTGCTTTAAATCTAAACTACAGGTGCCGACAATCCCAGTAGTATTAGCTCTGTGTTTACCGTACCTGAGTATTGTCTCCTCTAAACATATAAACAGTATTTGACATATACCTATATAAACAGTATTCAAACTGATGGGAAGGGGGATGTGGGATTTCCCAGACTCTGGAGGAATTCATCTATCTCTCTGGATCCTAAAAGCCATGCCTTGCAGGGCTAGCTTTTAGCCCTGGTTCATAAAGATACTGTTCAGATGGCTATGGATTTTGCAAGCAAGGCAAGTGGCTTTGTAGTGTAAATTTCCATAGGATTTGCAGAATGTACACAGCTTTTGGGTGATGTATTTTACTGTATTCCAGAATTGCAACATTTTATTTTTGAATGCATCAGGTTCAGCAAACTGAAGGTATTGTAAAAAAAAAAAAAAATTCCCTAGGGAAGCATATCACCAAACCCCATGAGGAGTATTTTATTCCATTCCCACTGCAAATTACTCAACGTTTTGTTTGTTGCTTAGAAGCTCCTGCCCTAGCTGGTTGCAGCTGCTAGCCCAGTTCTGGTCACAGCATTAGTTATGAGACTTTAATTATGATGTCTGTCTCAGACTTTTGCTTGGTCTGGTTACTTCAATATCTACAGAATGTTTTCACAAAGTAGCAGATGGTGGTAGGAGTAACTGGGCCATAAAACAACATTAACAGCTAAAAATGATTTTCCCCAGAAAGGAGTTTGGGAGTGAGGAGAGGGGAATTTAGCACTTCTTTTTTTGTTTTCTCTCTTTTGCATTCAATATTGCCCATTCCGTAGGTGGTGGTATTCTATGCTGTCAGCTCCCGAGACATGATAACTATTAAAGTCAGTCACAAATATGAACAGTTGATGAATAAGCCATTATAGAGTCACTTTTATGTTGACTCAGTGGACATTTCCTGGCTTCAGAGAGAGAAAAGATAATGGCAAGCTTTGTAGAAAGAAAGAATCTTTAAAATGCAATATTTTTTTTCTTTTTGACTTTTATTGCCTTGTACACTGCCTTGTCTGAAGGAGGAAAACAGTGCATTGTTGGCAATTATCCACAGCGCTTGGCACAAACGCCCCTTGAAATCTGGCATCAGGATGAGTATTAATTCTGTTGTTTTCCCACAGAAGCTGCAGAATAGTCAAGGCCAAGTATCTTTAAGATCATTCCTTAAAAATTGAAACCTGGACCTACCTTTACAGTTCGCCTGTTGAAATAGGTAATTTTTCTGCCACCAGTACGATAGAGGGACTGGGTATATTAAAAAAGCAACTAAAACATTAAAACTAGGTAGAGATAACAAGCATATAGGCCCAGATCCTGAGCTGTGATGGAGCCACTTAGCATCACACTGCCTCCAGGATCTGGGCTAGTGATCTCCAGCTGCCATACTGGCCTTAGGATTGGCCCAGCAAACCGCTGGCCTAGAATCAGAACGTACAAAGGTCACATTTGCATCCTCCTGTCTGTCCTGCTCTATATGCTTTTTGGCTATAGGTGAAGACCTGAGCAGCAATATTGTGCAGGTATGCATTTATCAGACACCTGTCTGCTGACCCTGATCTTGTTTACAATGGTGTAAACCACAGTAACATTTCTGAAGTCAGAAGACTATAGGCCTAGTTTCAGAAAGCATTTCCACTGGTTATAAACTTACCCGACTGTAAGGAGTGAGAAATACTTGGTAAGGAAGATCACCTACTGAGCAGAGGCATCTTAATTTATGTTTTCACCTAAGTATTTCAGGGGTCTCAGTACACTTTTTGTATCCATTCTGATTGACAGAGAATAGTCTGCTCCTTTTGGCAATGTGCCTGGTTTGCAGGTCTCTCTCATACAACAGTTCTCATCCTGCTCCCATTGAAGTTAATAGTAAAACTGGTTGGCTACAATGAGAGCATGACTGGACTCAGTACAGGTTTAATGCTGACTTTCTCACCTTTGCAGAGCAAGACTGTCTCTGAGACTGTGATGGGGGTGGACAAGATGATGTAAAAGGTCTATCTCAAATGTACAGTACTATGATTTTAAATAGTAAGCGATCAAGACAAAGGCATTTCCTGGTGATTAATGACTGACTGGGTGTAGTCGTGTCTGGGCCTTAACCCTGATCTCTTCTATATCCCTAGGAAATGCCTTGTGGCTCAGTTGTTTTTGCTGTTTTAAGCTATTATTTGTGTATGATTGATTGTCATTTTTAAAGCACCTTCATAGTTGTGGCTATTTTGGTGCCTGTGTGAAACAGCTTTTGTTCCTCTCTGTCTTGAGGGTGTGGATGTTATTCCTAACTCTATATAAATGGTACCCACTTGGTGATGGGAGCTTAGAAGCACATAAAATTTTATGCATGTGTGATATTCCTGGCATACATTACATTGTACCTTGTACAATACCAGGCATAGTTGGAGAGCTAATATCTAGTTTGTTTTCTAATGTCCTCTCTAGCTTGTAATATGTGATAATGTCACTGAGAATTTTGTGTAAGAATATTGTGCATTAATGTTACCAAGCTTATAGAATGTCAGTACAATTGTATTAACAATATAAAGGCCCCTTCTGAACCATTGTTCTGTCAAGACAAGTGTATGGGAAGCACAGTGCTTCCATTATTACCAGAATGCCATCTTTCGAGCTCATTCAAAGATAAGGGAATTTTTAGGACTTTATCCTGCCAGGTGCTGAGTGTCTTCAAATCCCTTTGAAATCAGTGGGACTTCAAGGCACTTCTCAGTGTCAGGCCCATAATTAGCAAAGCTGCCTGTGTACATACTGCATAAAATAGCTCAACGGTTTTTACAATGTTGTTAGCAGAGGCTACTGTTAGCAGCTGCCTTTTCTGCATATTGAGAACTGTAATCTGCCGTCAATCCTAACGTGCCAAGAGAAGAATTCAGTTGATGGACATGGCTCAAAAAGGGAAATTTTTTTATGCAGACATGGGGCCTGATTCTATAGCCCTTACTCACATAAGTAATCATTATAACAGATAAGTAGTAAAGATGGTCATGAGAGTAATGGTTGCAGAACTGGACTAAAGACAATTGAAATTATAGTTTTTAAATTAAAAAGCTGAATTGGTTTAAATTATTACATTATTATTTTTAAAAATAACATTGAACTTGTCTGAAACATTTGCTGATAGATCGCTGTGGATCTGCTGGATTATCAGACTGTCAATGTTTCTAGCATGTTGTTGCCCTAGAAGAGGAACTACAGCTTCTGAATTGCCTTAATTTGAACTGACAGGGTGATTTATACTGTACATTAATTTTGTGAATGATCAAGTAAGGGGGCAAAGGTGATTAAATAAACCCCCTATGGATACTGCATCATAAATGTTCTTTGTTCATTTCAGGCCCAAACCAACTTCCACTGAAACCACTGACCGTGCTGTGATTTGAATGGAGCTGTTATTTGGCACATGTGCAGTGCTTTTCTGATATTACTCCATAGCATGCTAGTAAATATTCAGTAGCTTGTAATAGCTTAGCAAAGATTTAATCGTAGGACTGTAATGAGGTCTCATGTTTCTGAGAACTAGGGAGAGGCTTACCTTCCGAATGTGTGACTCATGGGGTGAGTGGATTAGCAAAGTGTGAAAAAAAGCAAGGGTCTGCTGTGCATGGTTAGCAGTTGATAGTGCAATGGTTTAACAGGAGTAGCAGAGGGAGAGAGACTACAATGGCTACCTATATCTACACTACAGCACTTACAGCAGTGCAGCCGTAGCACCTGTGGTAGAGACAATCTGAGCTAATGAGAGAGAGCTCTCCCTCATGGCTTAATAGCTTCTGCCTCCACGAGAGGCGGTAGCTATGTTAGCGGGAGAAGCTCTCCCACCGACATAGCGCTGGCCACACCAGCTGTCCATTACTTATGCCAGTGCAATTTACATTGCCCACGGGTGTGGATTATTCACACCCCCTGAGCAACGTAAATTATACCCAAGTAACTTGTGGTGTAGATAAGGTCTAGATCTTTTCCATCTCTCATACGAGCAGGCCACATACTCTTTTCTGATACATGATGCAGAGGGAAGCAAAATGGGTCAGAAAAGCCTTTGAAACTGGGAAGTAGGAGCAACTCCTTTGCTTCATGCCTCCCTTAACAGGATGGAAGAGGCCCCCATTGTTGAAATATATATTTACAAGATGAAACTAGGCTAGTTTCTCCAGTTGGTGTGTTTGATTTTTTCCTTTATTACTTCCATGAAAAAGGTGCAGTCAAGCACAAAAAGGGATTCAGGGAGAACTGCATGAGCCAGATAGGAATGTTCAGGATTGTAACCCTGACTGTAAGGACTCAGCTACACACAAAACATATACCTCTAATTATAGTGGCATAGTTAAAGCAGTACAACCCCCCCTAGTGCAGTCACAGTTATACCGGTATAAAGGTGCTTATGCTGGTATAGCTTATTCCCATAAGGAAAGGGGAGTAAGCCATACTGGTATACAGCAATTTTATCCTGGTGTAACTGCATCCATCCTAGGGGTTGCACCAATTTAACTATTTCAGCAGAAAATCATGCCCTTAACTGAGATAGTTAAATTGGTACAAAAACTGTACATACACCAGGCCTGAGCTTTCTTGCTTTTCTGGTCTGTGGTTTGCTCTCTGACAGGACTGGTTAGTAATCAGTAAGTGGAAGTGTTCCACAGGGGGGCTCCTAAATTCACAAGCAATGACTCTCCCATTCAGAAGCTCCTTTCAAGGATCAGTCCATTCAGCGTTAGTGAGGTGAAGGGAAGTGAAATAGACAGAACATAAAAAAGGTAATTAAAAAAAACATACAAAGCAAAATGCAGTCCTAGGTTTCATACCCACTTCCAGATGACAGAACAGAGTGGTGTGCAATGCAGCTGATACTATGCTAGCATTTTGCCTAAAGCTTTGTAGTGTTATTTACCACACCTCCTTGCACTGATAGCATAAATCATATGAATAGAGCAGACTGAATTCATATGATTTACAGAACATTATTTATAATGAGCCAGGGAGTTTTACCCAGTAGAAGCTGGATTGAGCATATGTACACACAGAACCTAAGTTCTTTGTCAAAGGCAAGCAATGAGATACTGTGATTTATTTTCCCGTTAAAGGAAATGGTGCAAGCCCCATCTCACATGAATGAAGATATAAAGAAGGATTTTCAGGATCTGGCGCAAAGTGACGGGAACTTGACCCCGTTACACAGGGCTCATCCTGTAGTAGATTAGTCGTTTCCACAGTTTGGCCAAGTTCAGTATATTTCCATCTCTAACCCCACGCACAGGAGACTTCCCATCTAATATGCTTTCATCAAACTGCAAGAAGTGGGAAGATAGACAAATATTTTAATGACTCATTAAAATTACAGTTCCTACTGACCCATCTAATAATATTTAGTCACCCATGGCTACAATTTATACCTGACTCGGTTTTTATTATTTGAAAATTTCAGCTCCACATCTCCTTTTTCACCTGTCATCCCAAATAAAACTATATATCGTAGCTTACAGCCTATCCTATTATAACAGTAACATCTCAGCAACTTAGATCTGTGTGAGCCTTCAGATGCTCTCTGCACAGTCTTCTTCATGGAGAACAAGCAGGGGGCTGCCAACCCCCCTGCAGCAGAGTATTCTTCATGGGATGGTTCTGCAGCTGCTTCACATCTAGTGAGAAGGAGTCACGTCTTCACCACCTCCCTGAACATCTGCCTAATATTGCCATGCTGCTTGGGCCAGCTGCTGGGCACAGGATTTGTTCTGACTGGTCAAATCCTGAGCTCTTTTCCCAGATTTTACTTTGGTAAATGCCCATTGATTTCAATGAAGAAGTAGTGAGCATGAAATTCACAAGCTTAAAGCCCTCTGCATTGCTAATGCCCCGCGTTGGAGCTATTAGGGGTTGATAAACCACTAGAAAGGCACAGAAGGGGGCCTGCTTTACTAAGCGTCCTCCATGCCCACCCTGTGTAGGCTGGCAAGCAAAGTGGTGATGGGGGTAGACACTGTGTGGTTGGAGCCCACATTAATGCAAAGCCATTGGCCTTAACATTCGATGCAGGAGCATGGATGGGTTGGCATGGATAGGCTACAGAGCAGTTTTTCTAGAGGTGCCACTTTACCCCCGGGTGTTGGTTTGGGTGTGTGTGGTAGATTTCAACTGCTACACTTCCCCAACATAAAGCCTGAAGAACTAGGTTTTAAGAAGATAAAGTGAAATTCACCCTAGTAAAGACTGAGTCAGGAGCCAGGATTACAAGAATATCAGAATGGCCATACTGGGTCAGACCAATGGTCCATCCAGCCCAGTATCCTGTCTTCTGACACTGGCCAATGCCAGGTGCTTCTGAGGGGATGAACAGAATAGGCAGTCATTGAGTGATCCTTCCCTGGTTATCCACTCTCAACTTCTGGCAAACAGAGGCTAGGGACACTGAGAGCATGGTGTCGCATCTCTGCCCATTGTGGCTAAGAGCCATTGATGGACCCATTCTCCATGAACTTTAGTTGTTTTTTTTTAACCCTATTATAGTTTTGGCCTTTACAACATCCCAAGTTCCATGGGTTGACTGTGCATTGTGTGAAAAAGCACTTCCTTTTGTTTGTTTTAAACCGACTGCCTATTAATTTAATTGGGTGACCTCTGGTTCTTGTGTTATGTGAAGGAGTTAATAATACTTTATTCACTTTCTCCACAGCAGTCACAGTTGTATAGACCTCTATCATATCCCCTCTTAGTCATTTCTTTTCCAAGCTGAAAAGTCCCAGGCTTTTTCATGTCTCCTGATATAGAAGCTGTTCCGTACCCTTAATCATTTTTGTTGTCTTTCTCTGTATTTTTTCCAATTCTAATATATCTTTTTTGAGATGGGGTGACCAAAACTGCATGTAGTATTCCAAGCGTAGGCGTACCATGGATTTACATAGAGGCATTATGATATTTTCTGTCTTATTATCTATCCCTTTCCTAATGGCTCCTAAAATTCTGTTGGCTTTTTTGACTGCTGCTGCACGTTGAGCGGATGTTATCCAAGACTCCAAGATCTTTTTCTTGAGTGATAACAGCTAATTTTGTTTGTGTAGTTGGGATTACGTTTTCCATCATGCATTACTTTGCATTGATCATAGAATTTCATCTGCTATTTTGTTGCCCTGTCACCCAGTTTTGTGAGATCCCTTTGTAATTCTTCACAGTCTGCTTTGGACTTAACTATCTTGAGTAATTTTGTATCATCTGCAAATTTTGCTACCTTACTGTTTGGAATATGTTGAACAGCACTGGTCCCAGTGCAGATCCCTAGGGAACACCACTATTTACCTCTCCCCATTCTGAAAATTAACCATTTATTCCTTCCCTTTGTTTTCTATTTTTTAACCAGTTACTGATCCATGAAAGGATCTTCCCTCTTATCCCGTGACTACATACTTTGCTTAAGAGCCTTTGGTGAGGACTCTTGTCAAAGGCTTTCTGAAAATCTAAGTACTCTGGATCACCCTTGTCCACATATTTGTTGACCGCCCTCAAAGAAATCTAATAGGTTGGTGAGGCATGATTTCCCTTTACAAAAGCTATGTTGACTCTTCCCCAACAAATTATGTTCATCTATGTGTCTGATAATCCTGTTCTTTACTATAGTTTCAAACAATTTGCCTGGTACTGAAGTTAATCTTACCAGACAGTAAGTGCCAGGATTGCCTTTGGAGCCTTTTTTAAAAATTGGTGTCATGTTAGCTTTCCTCCTATCATCTGGTACAAAAGCTGATTTAAATGCTAGATTATATATCACTGTTAGTAGGTCTGCAATTTCATATTTGAGTTCCTTCAGAATTCTTGAGTGAATATCATCTGTTTCTGGTGACTTATTACTGTTTAATGTATCAATTTGTTCCAAAACCGCCTGTATTGACACCTCAATCTGGAACACTTCCTCAGATTTGTCACTTAAAAAGGATAGCTCAAGTGTGGGAATTTTTCTCACATCCTCTGAATTGAAGACCAATGCAAAGAATTAATTTAGCTTCTCCGCAATGGCCTTATCTTCTTGAGTGCTTGTTTAGTACCTTGATTGTCCAGTGGCCCAATGACTGTATGGCAGGCTTCTTGCTTCTGTTGTACTTAAAAACAACAACAACATTAGTTTATGAATCTTTGGCTAGTAGCTTTTCAAATTCTTTTTTGTCCTGCCTAATTATACTTTTACACTGGATTTTTCAGAGTTTATGCTCCTCCAAAAACTGTAACACATTTTAAATAGCCATAAACCATTTTAAACTACCCCAAAATTGCAAACCTTATTCATTAATTTCTCTTCTTTCTTACTTTTATTTTTACAGGTTGGGCATACCAGTTTGTCTTGCATTGTTCATTACATTGATCATACCTCAGGACCAACATATCTGGAAAGTAAAAACTTTAATGCCAGTGATTTTTATTAAAGATTCTCCCACCATTAATGGGCCTGATCCAAATTCCACTGAGGTCGACAGAAGATCTCCTATTTATATCATCAGACTTTGGATCTGGCCAAATATGAACAGAAATATCAGAATATAAAGATTCTCCCACAATTAATTAGTCTGATCCTCAGCCTGAACCTATAGATGAGTCATTTTATTCTTACCAACTGTCCTACTGAAGCCAGAGGGACCACTCGTGTGAGTAAAGTGACTCAGGTTTGTAAGAATGTGAAAGATGAGGCCCTATCAATGATACTGGGGTGCCTTGATCCCAGATGGACGATATGTGTGTTTAACTTTCTGGGATGTCTAATACATCCTTATGGTCAGATAGTAAAACATCTATCAAAAACTCATTACATTGGAGAGGAGGGAAGCTCATGGATTATAAAATTTAATTTACCTTTTACATCTTAAATTATGGTGCCATATCTAAGTTATAAAATTTTTCAAAGCAAATTGCTGGTGCATCTGAAAGGCATTCATAAATATTTCTCACTGCTGCCACACAACTGTTACAGAGGAAGGAACTTGGTGTGTGGGGTGACGATGGTGGATGGTGATGGCACATAGCTTTGAGAACTGCTGCTCCTGTTGTTTTTGCAATAAGATGCCTGTATTTACTTGGAGGAAAGGAGAGGAGGTTACTGATATCAGTTACTGGGAAGACAGAGACCCCTCAGTGCCTGAATGAGAAAATTCCTAGATCCACTAAAGATTTATCATTTCACTCCCAAACTTCTGCTAGTGAGGAGACATGCCTCTCTGCTTTCAGTTTCATATCATCACAAAATACTGATTTATTAAATGGTGTCAAACGTCTTCCTGCTGCCTACAATGTATACTCTACAGTGGAGGAGGCTGAAATAACTATCAGTGTACAAGATGCCGTTTTAAACTGAACAGCATTAAAGGGCTTTATCCTGCGAAACTTTTGTCAAGTGAGTTATCCTGTCGAGCCCAATCCTGCAAACTGTTACTTAAAGGGAAGTGTTTGCCCATGGAGATCAAATGCTTTGGGGGAGGAGAGGGCACACAGGTTCTCTGAACATGCCTCATGAAATGCTTCTGCATCCCAGGATTGGGACAAATGCCACTGTTCATGCAACTGAGGACTTCTGTTGGGAGTCAGGGGTTGCAAGGCTAGGCACAATGGATGTAGACAACTGAGAAATCATACTGTGAACATCTGAAAAGTAAGCTAAAATGAATTATGTCTGTGAAACCTTGGGGTGGAGGTGGAGACTGGGGAGACTAATACCTAATTAGTTTTGGTATTATTGACTTAATTTACAATAACTTATGGGAAAAAAAGGATTGTGGGTTTTTTACAATTTATTTTATTTCTGCATTGGGCTTGTTATACGTGTACAATTAGACTCTCCTCTTTGTCAGAGCAGAATGTGTTCCTGGTGACAAAAGCTACTGCAATATTTATCCATAATGCAAAATGGAGGTGTTATGGATGGATAATTATAAACACCCTCTTCTTTTAACCATAATATGGGCTGTTTTCCTGGACAGACATTATTCCAAAGATGTATGTGTGGAATGTGCAGCTACTGCAAAAAGAGACAAATCAGGTCTTACATCTGGGTGCTGCTGTCAGGGTTTCAGGAAACTTCTTTGACTCTGTTATAGACCTGTTTTTGCTGAGCGGCGGGAAGAGTGCATGTGACTGTTAAAACAAGAGTGGAAAAATATGTATCTGGAATATGCTTTATCCTGCCAAGCTGAGTGTTTATTGTGGAGCCCAGACACATCTCTGCTTCTCCAGCAGATATCACAGTGTTTCTAAAAAGGCAGACTGCAATGGAACGGTGGAAGCAATTGCTTCAGAAAACTCTGACTTATTGAACTTTTATATCACGTGGCCCCTATCAAAAATATTAACAATATTAAAAGAGGCCCATAAAAGGTGATACCAGGAGAGATAAAAGTAGTTCTGCTTGGTATTGTAATTACCTCAGGATGGGTAGTAGGGAACTTTAACCTAGAGGGTCAGTACTCTTCTCATTTTGTTTATCAGGTTTTCATTTGTCATAAATGTTGAAAAAAGTACAGTGGAAAAGAGAATGGCGACTTAGATTTCAGATAAATGCTTTGGTGGAGGAGTGAAGGTTTTGCCACTTTTCAGGTTGGGCCGCGGGTTGAAATAATGAGAGGAGCACAGGGGCTGGAAATCATCTTGGAAGCTGATCTTGCAGGCTTTGCACAGCAAATTGGGTGCTAACGGAATGCAGGCATGGGGCCCGCAAGCTGTAACTGATCTGGAGCTTAGTGAGAGAGGGGTTATTCTATTCCCATTAGTTACTCTGGAGAGCAAAGCATTCTGTGCGTGTGTATGTACACACACACACAAACACACACAGATGTGCACTTTGTGAGAACTACTGTAGTCAGTGTGGTGAAAAAAACATGAGTGCACTCACTGCATTTCCAGCCTTTTACAAGTTGACTTGATAGGCTTAGAATACAGCAGTTTTGGATAAACAGTTTAGTTATATCAAAGATAAAGAATTTTTGCTGGAAATTGACAATTCACCAGATCACTTTAGTATATTTAGTCCTCCTGGCCAGTTACTTTGATGGGTATCCCTAAATTTGCTGCCGACAGTTTTATGTGCACGGCTGTGTTTGACAGGCAAAAAGATAGTTGTAAGCGTAGCTTATTTAAAAACAATATGGACACTGATCCTTCAAGCTCTTGCGCATGTCAGTTTCCCTTGCTCAGGGGAGAAGTGTCTATAGCATGTTTGTGAATTTCATGTCTTTGCCACTTCTGCTCTTTAGAGGTGATATCCGCGCCCTGTTGAAGCCAATGAGAGTTTTGCCATTGACTTCACTGGAAGGCCAGGATTTTACCCGTAGAGCTTATTCTTTTTTGAAAGACTGTTGAAGCAAGGATTTGACATGGTAAATTGTGATGCCCAAGAGAACATGTTGACAGTGCTATATAGTAGTTTATACTAAGCACATGTTACTGGTAAGGAAGCAACAGGGGAGATCGTAACTTTTAATGTGCCGGCTTAATCTGATAAATGACAAACAGCAACAGATGCTGGGGACTTGTGAAATAATGCTCAAACCTTATTTAATATTTACATGCGGTTCCTGGCATGATTAGAAACAAGATTTGCCTTCTGATTTGTGCACTGTGTAAAGGTTAAGGTTATAAATTAACCTAGTGAATAGCCCAGTATTTAAGAAGTGTATGAGCTTTTAAAGAAGAAATCTATTGTGAAATAAGGCATGATGCAAGAAAACTGAGTGTGACATTTCCTTATTTATGTAGCACTTGTTTGGAGGAAGGCAAATTATGACAAGTTTTTACATAACACTGAATATTCCATTGCTGTTTGTTGTTACTGTGCCGTCCTACCCTGGTAAAACAAAGCTCAGTAGTTAACTAGCCATATATTTCTGTTCTGATTTGTAATCCACTGGAAAAAACCACAAGGACTAAGGCCCAGTCCTGTAAGGCAGTGGTCCCCAACCTTTTTGTGGCCAGTAGCACATTCATGTTTTCAGAAGAGTGTGGCAGGCACCAACAATTTTTCAAGGGTTATTTTTTATTTGTACATTAAATAATATGAAAAACATCATATTTAATATAACATAATATATGAATCCAGAGAGAAGAGAGAAGCCGGAGAGAAGCCGTGAGGACAGAGAACACCTGTGCCTGCACCCCAGAGTTCTCTGTCCCCGGCAGGCACGGGGCTGCAGCTTCTCTCTGGCTTAAGCCTCGGCCCCGCACCTGCCAGGGACTGAGAACACCAGCGTCCACAGCCTGCAGCCCTGGAGTTCTCTGTCCCCGGTGGATGCGGGGCCGCGGCTTGTCTTCCCTTCTGGGCAGTAGGTGGGCCCTGCACCTGCTGGGAACAGAGAACACCGTGCTCGCAGCATGAGTTCTCTGTCCCAGGCAGGCACGGGGCCACAGCTTCTCTCCCCTGCTGGGCACTAGGCGGGCACACATAAATGTCCCGGTGAGGCACCATGTTGGGGACCACTGCTGTAAAGTGTTCTGTGCCCTCAACTCCCATTGAAGCCAATAGGAATTGAGGGTGCTCAGTAGCTTGTCTGATCAGACCCTAAATCCGGCTCCGTGGTAGCTTAAAGAGCCTCTTCCCTCAATGAAAGCAAGGAACTGCTGGCAGAGCTGCAGGGAGCTGGCTAGTGGGCTGTCTGGGGGTGGGACTAGTCTGGAGTTTTGGGTTGTCTGCATCCCAAGAGCCAACGTGCAACTAGGTTACACTCAGCAATAAGCACTAATCAGGCTATTGATCGAAGTAGCATCAAAATATGTTCACATGTGGTGCCTGTAGATCCTCCCCGGCTGGCAGAATCCCACTAGTACAAGATACAGCAGACAGTGTGTCTGCTCCCCTTCCCCAGCCTGGCTAGGGCAGGATTTGGCTTCAAGTATTATTTTTCCAAAAGTGAAAACATAAACCTATTTATTCATGCCCAGTCCTGTTATAATAAGGCCCATTGTTGTCTGTTGGGGGTGATTTGGAAAGGACGGAAGAGTTGCAGTTTCAGATCAGTCATATATTATGGATGCTCCACACTTAGATTACAAAGCATCCTTTTCCCCCTGCACTGTCCTTACAGTATCATCATCCTCATTTTTGTCTCAACTAATTGTGTCTCTGGGTCATTTATCGATTTTTAATTTTTTTTTATCAATTTCAATTGAAAATAAATATAGTTCCTCTTTGCTTTATCCTTTTGTGTTGTATTTTTATAGCACAGACTTGAATGGTCCTTTGTCAATCCTTTTTTGTTACTGCAAAAGAATAGGTGGCTTGAAGCCAGAGATATCCTCTTTATTTCATCTATGAAAACTTTGTGGTGTGCATTGAAAATATTATGAGATTTCCTTCAAGGGAGGGTATTTATATATGTCAAGAACCTCTTTGAAGCCTTGTCTGTGCTACAGATTGTAACCGTGTTTTAACATGGGTTAACTAACAGGCGTTAACTAGCACAATTGTTAATTGTACTGTAGACAAGGAACAATGTTTATTTGTCATGTTTATCCCTAGGGCTATTATGATTATACAATTACAAACTGTTGTGTAGACAAGCCTTGAGACTAGAATCTGGTATCATTAAACCTAGCCTCTAAGAGGAATATTGTATGATATGGGATTTTGGGAGATGGATGTTCCATTTAAAATGCTCCCCTTTAGCCAAATTTTATTAAAATGTGTAATTCATCAGATAATTGGATGATTTATGGGATTGCTAATGTGGTATGGAGATTTTCACATCTTAAATTTCCAGCTCATATGTATCCTAGGTTAGATGAAGCATTGTTGCAACATGATGGGTGTTTGATGGGTTCATGTGAAAGGAGTTTGGTGGACCTAGTTGAGCTTTGCAGGTAGCACAGTTGGTCCCCTTGTTGACAATCTCAGCAGAGATCCAATGACTGAACAAGCACGAGGACTGAAATGCTGTCCTTCGGGGCAATGTATGGGACGCTTATTCTCTTGCTGCCTGTGATATAAATATTCTGAGAATGTTAGCCTTCAAGTGTGTCAGTCCAGCCCCTTTCACAAGGCCCTGCATTCATTCAAAACACATTTTTGAATAGTAAATTGTATATTTATGCAAGTCACTGTTGTAGTGTTTAAGGACAGAACTACAGGATCTGATCTTGCTTCTAATGATTTCAGTAAGAGCTCCACATGTACAATAGCTGCACTCGTAAAAGTGTATCCAACCGTGCAGTATTACTGAATTTTTTCTTCTTTGTTACTTCCATTAAAATTTGAGTAATGTAGACTGAGATTGCCATCTCTTTCTGCCCAGTATTCTAAGAACATGGCTGATGCACTGCCAAAGGAAATACTCTGGATTTAAGTTTTTTACAAGCATAGTATGCCGTATTCAAGTGAAGGGATTCAACTATTCAAGTTTTTAATTATGTTTTCTAGGGCACAGCTTCTGTTCTTCAGCGCAGATCTGATAATGAGGAGTATGTAGAAGTTGGAAGACTTGGTCCATCGGATTATTTTGGTAAGAAAAATTCAACATAATAAAATAAAACATTGTTTGGAAAGACATGTGGAAGATAATTAGTCTCCTTCAAAGTTAGTTTTATATGCTTCAGTCAACAACAGGGATATATAAGGTCAGATTCTGCTCTCAGTTGTCCTTGTGGATATCTTGAGTAACTTCACCGAAGACGGTGTTATTCCTGGATCTGCACCAGTGTGAATGAGAATCGTTAAAACATTATGAATGTTAAACTTTTGAGTAATTTTAAATGGCACAAGCATGTATAATACAACAGTATCTGCAACCGAATTATGTAAAGTGTCTATCAAGATCTTTGTTAAGGAATGTATGATATCGCTAATGCACACTGAAGCATTAGAAACAGAGACTATGTGACAGTATATTTATTCCTGCTTCCAGGTGAGATAGCACTGTTGCTCAATCGTCCCAGGGCAGCCACTGTAGTGGCACGTGGGCCACTGAAGTGTGTAAAGCTGGATCGTCCTCGCTTTGAACGAGTGCTTGGTCCTTGTTCTGAAATCCTGAAGAGAAACATTCAGAGATACAACAGTTTCATTTCTCTTACCGTCTAAGCTATTCCATTGGGAATGCTGCCTTTGTGTGACCCTGTGCACTTAAATTTGACCTGTGCAGCTCAATAGCTTTATGAAGAGAAAAAAAGTGTGCATTTAATGTGTCTTTTTCTGTCTATGTCTGATGCACTGGATATAAAGTCAGATGTTATGTATCATTAAAGTAGGACGAAAACCATTTGGATAAGACTAGCTGTTAGGATTGTTTATGAATGGTTTTCGGCTTCCAGGTAAGATTGCTATGTGTTACCCTGTAAAATACTTTCATTGTGCATTTTAGCAACTTAAAAATACATCTGAGTCTCTATTTCTCCATTTATTTTAGCTCAGTCTCCTGAAAGTTAGTCCTATCCATCTCTTGTCAAACTTTTTTAATGAATATACATCCCCCTCTGCCCTTCAGTTCAAAATGCTTTTCACTTGTTACGGGAAGTTGGCAAAACACTACATGACAAAGGACAGTTGCACAATTTGAGGGGGAAGGCAAGAGGAAGATTTTGATCATTCCAATACTCCAAGGAAGAGTAGAACTTTGGATCATTTTGTCTGTTAAACCTACTGGGCCAGATTTGTCCTTGATGCAAATTCTTTGAAGGCAGTGGAGTTACACCAGGGATAAATTTGGCCATGCTCCAATTCAATTTTGAAAGTGAAGATTTCAAGGTGTTTGGGGGATTTTTTTGTAAACATTTAAGTGTAGTCATTCATTCCCAAAGTGGGCTGCCCTGAGTCTTTTTAACTAAGAGCCTGAGCCAAAGCCCACTGATGTCAATAGGAGCTTTTCCATTGACTTTAGGCAACTTCGGACCAGGTCTTAAGACTTTTGAAGCATCATTCTATACACCAGAATATCAGCAGCAGCTTTTTCTGAATAGTATATAAAAAGCTTGAGCAATCATTCTAGAAAGCACATCAAAGATATTCAACGGCAGTTTGGTATGAAAATATTTTACATACAGGCCATTTACTGCAGTTGAAATACCTTTGCTTTTGTATATGATCGAGGTGTTTTGAAAGCCAGACATATACTTTCAAAGGAATCATCCCTGAATATACTGTGCTGCCTCTCGTCAAAAAGACGAGCACTGTGCAAGAGAGTAGTCAGGCCCTGATCCTGCAATGAACGGCATGTGCTTGGACCCCTGCCCCTGGCACAGCCCCACTGACTTTGTTGTGGCTCTGCACAGGCACAGGAACCCTCTTGTGTAGGGCTTTCTGCAGAACCAGGCCTTAGCCTGCTGTGCAGCTAGGGTGACCAGACAGCAAGTGTGAAAAATCGGGACGGTGGTGGGGGTAATAGGAACCTATATAAGAAAAAGACCCAAAAATTGTGACAGTCCCTATAAAATTGGGACATTTGGACACCTATGTGCAGCCCTCCAAGATCTGAACATTTTAAATCATTCCTTTGGGGAATTTTTCCATTGGAGGAAAACTCAGTTTGATCACTGTAGCAAAGTGTGCATCCAACTACCATAAATACACGTTTTGATGATGGTAAAGCCATATTTCTCTGTTTATTAAAGCATCCTCCTATTTGATGACAGTAAGAATTTTTAATATCTTTCCTTCCTTATATGCCGAAATTACAAATTAAACAAGGCAGAGAGAACCTTTTTTAAATCAAAGGGGCTAGTCAAGAATATGGCTAAATTAACTAAAACTGAAAAAGCTCATTATGCTCTTTTAACCTAAATTAACAAAAATTCCTATTGGAATTTTCCCACCAAGAATACTCCTGAGGCTCAATACTACAACCTTCAGAGTAATGTTCGTGGAGCTACATAAATCCATGGACTCCAGGATCAGGCCTATCATAATTTCAAGCTATTGAATTTATTTCAGTATGTTTTTAGTGATCCCAGTAATCTCTATTTATTGCTTTTATTTATTGTGAGTATTATACTTCTTGCATGGATTATTAAATGTGACCATTTGTTTTCCAACTTGCAATTTCATGACAAAACATTTATATAGACAAAAATCTGCCAGACATGTACGTTCATGTAAAAAACTCATTCTTTGCTTAACCATTTTTGTATTTTCCTATTCTGTGCAATTTAAAAAAAATATGTAAAGGTTACTGCTCACTCATGTATGCTCTTTTATCTCTTGCGTTTCTGCTGCTGTATTGGTAAAATTTTGTGAGCGTTTGGCATAAAATGCAGGAAACATTTCAGCATTACTTAAACATTGAGTGTATTAATCTCACTGCTGAGAGTTAAATATACACACATACAAAACAGATACTTTGCTATGAACTTTTAAAGATAATGAAAACCGGATTTGAATTACAATTCTGTTGTAAATAATCTGAAAAGATGTAACCATCTAACAGCAGAATTCCTTTGATGTAAGGGGAACAGTCTATTCCATTTTAAAGATTATTGTAATATTTGATATGGATGATGCAAAAGAATTATGGTATGAATAAAATTCTTGTACGTTATATGTGGCACGTGTGAGCTTCCTAACAATGAAAGTAGTTGTATTTAAAAATCTGAATACTGTAATAAAAAATTTCAGCTGCATTGGAAAAAAAAAACAAAAAAACCCAGGAAGCAGAATAATGTATTGGGTAATGTAATGTAAAAACAATCAGAGTAGAGAAGAGGCAGATAATTCTGATGCTGTACAGAAATGCTCTGCTTCTCTGGGCAGTCAGTCAGGGAAAAAACTCATGCTTAACTGTTATACGAGCAAATGGGCACCATACTCCCTCAAGCATTTCTGTACTGGTATTTAGGCCCCAAATCAGCAAAGTGCTTAACACACGCCTAACTTTAAGTATGTGAACAGGCTTGTTGATGTTTTAGAGTCCCTGTACTAAGCCAGGAGGATTGAAATCCATGGGACTGCCCATGTGCTAGGCATAGGCTTAAATACCTTGCTGAATCAGGGCTTTCATTGGACAGAAAAACTTTCTCAGGGCCTAATGCTGCCCTCTTTCCCCCTCCCAACACGTACAAAGCCCAAGGTCTTGCCCCCAATGGGGATTTGTGCTGACCACACCCTTTGATGGCCAGCCACCTAGATATCGGCACCCTCGTTCAAATCCCTAGTGTAGACAGGCAGAGACACTTTTTGCTACAGTGAAGCATCTCAGGTCAAGCTGCATCAGTGCCAGTGGCGGAGTATAGTGGTTTACCCTGTTTAAGCTAGTGGTTTGAATTGTCTTGGGGGCTGAAATCGGGATAAATCCCCAACAGAGACAAGGCCCCCAAATGAACTGCCTTTATGCAGGATATCTAAGAGGGGCTGGAGGAATCTTTCTGCCCGTCTAACCTGGTGTCTTGGTGAGGAGCAGCTATTCAGTAACCCACTGCCACCGGCAGCTCATTGGCTGTAGTATCAGATGGACTCCCTGTGCATCCCCTAAAA
Source organism: Chelonoidis abingdonii (assembly GCF_003597395.2). Lineage (NCBI taxonomy): Eukaryota > Metazoa > Chordata > Testudines > Testudinidae > Chelonoidis > Chelonoidis abingdonii. The sequence goes on from NC_133777.1 coordinate 13,127,364, forward strand.
GGTGGGTGGGTTCTCCCAGCCTGCCACCCAGCATTTCTGCCATCTGAGAGGAGCAGCATGCAGAGTCACTCTGATGCCTCTCTGTGATGTCCCACACACTGAGATCATGGGTGGTTCCTCTGTGTCTAGAGTTTTCCACCTTACCATTTTCAGAGTATGTTATTTCCCCCACTTTGCTATGATTCAGGCTGTAAGGATTCATCTTTCCTGAGAATTACTCACATTATGTAGTAATCAGAAGTGACTGCTTTCTCTGAGCATCTTCCAGAATGACATTACCATCATATGCTCCCAGAAGAGGATCTTACCGCCTCTCATTCTCCCTGGGAGTTTTTCACCTTCCTCTGCGGCATGGGGCATGGGCCACTTGCAGGTTTAAACTTGTGTAAATAGTGAATTCTATGTAACGTGAAGTCTTTAAACCATGATTTGAGGAGTTCAGTAACTCAGCCAGAGATGAGGGGTCTATTACAGGAGTGGGTGGGTGAGGTTCTGTGGCCTGTGATGTGCAGGAGATCACGATGTTCCCTTCTGACCTTTAAATCTATGAGTCACCCCCAGGATTTTTGCTTTGGCTGGGTTTGTTTACGCCATAATCATTTGAGCAGTACTCCAGTGGAGATGGTAGAGGATTTTTTTCTGTGGAATTGTAATCCTAGAATTTATTTTTTTAAACAGACATACATGGTTGAAGGTGGTTTAGTCTATAGTTGCTGTATGATCTATGTATGTATTTTTGGAAATGTATGCTGTTTTCTACAGATCGGTGTACAAGGCCCCTAAAACTATGTAATTGTGTCAAACCCTTTAACCTTCAGTTTCTTTTTTCTCCCAAACAGAGTTGGACTCTGCGCCATCAAGGGTGGTGGGGCTGTCTTGGAGAACCAGAATTTTCTGAGGATAATAAAAAACTTTGATTAGTTTCATGTTTGGGTTTTTTGCAACAAATGTCCACTAGGGTTTCAGATGGGATTGTACCTGGGCAGTGCCACAGAGCCTATGCTTCTATTTTTAGCACACTAGCTCAATCAGAGCTAGCGTGGGACTGTCTACTTGAGCTGGAAGTTACATCTTCAATGTAGCCATCACCTAAGGGTGAAATACATCCCTGTGCAGAATCTTAGCACAAGGCCTGTGCATCCCATATGTTCTGTTTTGAGTTCTTAAGTGGTGCATAAGCCCTGGTGGTGGCCTCCTTGGCACAGAGGTGAGTTTCACCCCAATGCACATTTATGTGTAATGTCAGAAGGAGGAAATATTATCTCTTGTTATAAGTGCAGAGGCAAAACCAAGACATGCCTTGTAAAAATAGCCATAGATTTTATGGCCATTTTACTGTGATGACTATATCACTATTGTACGGACTTTGGTGTCTGGATGTATGAGCAAGTAGGATGACAATTGTTTCGCTGTACTGTTGCTGACACATTGATTGTTAACTGCTTTACAGAGCATGCCTATTATATATTTCAGCTAATCAAAGAGCAGCGTATTCATTTAAGGGTCAGAATGGAGTTTCCCCACAATCCACCTTAAACTCCCAGGCATGCTTTTTTCAGAGTGATCCTGGCAATTTTGAGTTTGTCTATTCCCACCCTGTACCCCAAATACACACATCTGCCCACAAGCTCTCAAGAATGTGATCACAGCTGCAATAACTCCTGCAGATCCCACTGCCCTGAGGTGGGGAACAATGGGTGTGCATTGAGCTTGAGTATGTACGTGTGTATGGGCTTGAGAATCCAACTGTGAAACTTGGAGTTATGGGAGCTTATCTGCTTGAGCTCTTCACCTCTGGGGCTTTTCCACAGCTCCTCATTCGGGAGTAGGGTTTTATCTGAGGAGCGTGGCTTGCATGACAAACTGGCCTTTCCTCTGAAAAAGCTGGCTAGCCACACCATCAGCATCTGCAGCCATCTGTGCATTGCCGGGAAGGCTGAAGATGTTTTGTGCTTGGTCAGATTCCAATACCAGAGGGATCTTGCTGGTGTCTAACAGTCTGGATTCAACTTTTTAAAAGAGGCAGCACTTTGCCAGCATCCTTATAAGCTGCAAATGCAAAGCAAAGTATTAATATCTCATCCTATATGGTAGGGTCGCCTACTAGAACTACACAGGTAATCAATTTTGGTGTCACAATTCTCTAACTTCTCCAGAACCATTTTTTGTTTTTGTTTTAAGTTAAGACAGCACACCTGAGAGTATGTGAATCAAGGAAGTGTCTACAGTCTACATCAGCTGGAATCCCAAGTAACCCACGTTCCTGTATTTACTCAAGTTTAAATTAAATCAACAGATTTCTCTTTAAAAACATGAATTTCCATGAAGGAAAAAAAAACCCCAAAAATTACATTACCCAAGACAGCTACTCATATTCCAGCGTAGAACATATCCAAACATGGAACAACAGCATGCCATCTTGTTACAAATGCCAACAATGCTGAATGAATTGGCAGATCCAGTGTTTCCACATAATCTCTAGTCACTACAATGTTAGGATAGTGCCGTATTTTTTACATTCTCCACTTTACTTGCTATTTTGGTTGAAATGAAAAAGAATCTTCTTTGCAAAAACACCAAATCCGATTAAGGTTAGCTGACTGCATTAGCGTTGGGCGAGAACAGTTTCCTGTCTTTTGCAAGAATTCGCCCTTAGACCTGGAAACTATAGTTGGATGATGAGATAGGGATTTTCTCACCACTGCCTGCTGTTACTGGCTGTGGATGTGTATACTGCTGGCTCTAGGGAAATCAAGCTGAATGCCTTTCAGGGAAGTGGCTACTCCCTATCCTCTTTATACAGAAAATGTACTGTCATTATTTGAAAGAACTTTTGTATTGCCCTTAGACTACAAGTATGGTGATTGTTCCATTAGAAGACATCATGGTGCATAGCAGTGAAATACGACGTACAGTACCATGCATGTGTATTTTCCAGATAAACTGTGAACATAGTGAAATGGCCCTGCAAAGAGTTTGGGCACAATAGCTGTTTTACATTCTTTCATACGTGTGGAATTTATATGGACTGTACTGCAGAACGACTCTGTTACATTACCATGTGCTTAAGATAATGTGATGATTAACTAGCTTTCGAGTGGTTTTCTCTTCTAAGTTAGAGTTGTGGTCCAAAGACAAAATAGCACAGACCTGAGATCAAGCTATGGTCTGCTACTGGCTAAATCCCTCACAATCCCACTAAGAAAGAAAGAGAGAAACCAACAGATTTACACTTTAACAATGTGGTGACGTGTGGGATTCCTTTTCCCCTTCCGTCTGTGGAACTGCTAGCTAAGTTGCACTGGGCTAAGGATTTGGCCCAGGCTGAAGACTGTCTGAGTCTTTCCAATATTATATATATCTGTACTATGCCCCCACCCCGAATCTGAAATGCGAGCATTATCTGTCGCTCCCCACAATTTAAACTGTGTAGCAATGATTCCAAGCCCATGGCTTCAGGCAAAAATCAGTTTCTATTGTGACCCTCCTCTTGCAGACAGCATAAAATCCAGGTGCAAGCAGTGGGTCATACGGTTGGGCAGAAGGCACCTTGTCATGGTGCAAAAGTATGTGTTGGTAGGCCTGGCCTCTGATTGTGAGGTGGGTATGGCTACCTGGGAAAGAGGCATGGCTGCTCTTCTACCTGGCAATGCTGTAAATTGCCAGCAGCAGCCACTGCTAGCCAGCAGCATCAGCATCCTGCATGTTGCTCCTACTGAGAAGATCAGTCAGATGCACCCACCACATAGTGTAATGGCCCGGTATGGGAAACTCTGCTGTTAAATGGCCGGATCAATGTATCCTGTCCTGGACATGTGGCCAGCTAAGCACTGGCCCCTCCCTCAGCACTTTGGTTTTTAGTTCTAACCCAGAGTTTAGCCCTTAATGAAATAAGACAGGACAATATCAGATGAGCAGGATTTTTTTTCTTTTTTGAACATCAGAATTTCCATCAGTTCTCGAGGAGCATGAGAATTGGCACGACAAAGGCATATTTGTAAGGGCTGATGAAATGTAGTGGAACCTGTGCTTGGGTAAACTTTGCCCCATCAAAATAGCCGTAAAGAAACCGCCTCCTCACTACAGAAAAGCCGTTATGCCCGGAGCATATTAAATTGTATATGCTTTTTCTCAAGGCTAAAGAATTGCAGCAGTGACAGCAGCTGTGGCTGCTGGAACCAAGCCACAGCATTCAGCTAATGAAGGCCTTGCTGCGGATGAGGTGGGGGAAGGAACACAGCTGAACACAGTATTATTCAGAGACCCACACTGAAATAATGTGCTAGTATTTAGCATGTGTAGTATGAAAAAAGTTACTGCACAGTCACCAAGCAGCAGTGTCTTGGCCAGAGAGAGCAGCAAAGATGATTAGTTGACTCATTCGCCAAGTCTGATTCTTAACGCCTGGAGGATCTGATTCCTACTTGTAAAGATGAGGGAGGAGTTTTCCCCCTGGTCCCCCGAAGAAAGCACTAGCACTCACCTGTGGTGGCAGAGCTGTGCTGTGAGGTAAGGATTTGGCCCATGGTTACTGGATCGGCTTGATCCTGCACAACACAAACAATGCAGAGCACAGACAGTGCATGTAAGCAGAAGATTAAAAGTAGCAAGTACGTGGGATGTGAAGGGCAAGCCATTCCTTCACCACCGGGAGCTCTGCTGACAGCTATCCCATTACAGCTGCTTGGTAGCAAGTGCAGCCCAAGAAGGAAGAATGCAGCCTCATTAGTGTGATGAAGATCACACTTAAACCCATGTCACCTCAGGCAATTCCACTCTCCACCTTCACTGTGCCCCTTTCCCTCTGCACACTTGAGAAAAAGGGAGTGGGGGTACAACAGACTTGGGACTGTCTTCCTGCCAGCTGTCAGGCTCTGCCTAGCACTTAACCTCACCTGAACCCACATATGTTGTCGATAACAGCAACCTTGTACTCCCTGCACTACGCCTGGATTTGCAGGACTCCCCCGTCACTAAACACCTTTGTACTCTACTGCCTCCCAAAATGTGCAGAGGATCCGCAACAGGATCTAAAGAGCTCTCATCACAGCTTCACACAACCTTGGCCCCTTTGTGCACAAATCTTATCACTGACATTCAAGTCAGTTACCTTTTCCTTGGAAGTCGGATCTCTGAGCCTCAATCTCCGGCCCAATTTTTTCTGGACTTCCCTGATCCTAGAAGGCCTCATGTTAGTGCTACAGCCATTGCAGCAGAGGGGAGCTGGACATGTCACCTTCTGGAGCCCAAGTCTGTTGGAGGAATTGTTCTGGGATGTGATGAGTAGCTACAAACTTCTTATTTTTCTCCTGCATTACAGTTTCCTTGAAAGTAGATCTGAATTGATTGGGAAGTGGTGGGGGAATCCTATTTATCCTGTACTTTTGGAACATAAAGAAAAAATAGCATGACGCTTCCTTTGGTAACCCATGAGCATTTTAGTATAGATAGGCTCATTGCAGCATCTCCCAAGCAGTAGAAGGCAAACAAGACAAAGTAAATTAGAAATGAGCATTTTATGATAACGTATTGCAAATGTCTTACTAATGATGAGTTAGGCTCAGAGTTCACACCTTTCAACCAAGAAATAAAAGTAAAGATCACACCTCTGAATGTCCATTTCAGTTTACCTCCAGCCATTCTAGCTGTCCATTCTTTAAAGCAGAGAAGAGATTCATGGCTCTTTTCCAATGCAAGCAACTTTCTTTCATAGCCTATGGGATAAGGAACCTTTCACATTGTGTAGGTATGGATAAAATGATTCAGTAAAATAAAATTCATATTCAGCTGCTTTTAAAGAAGATTATGGCAGATTAGCCAACTAATCTACAGTGAATCCCTTCTTCAGTGATTTCAAAATGTAAACAAATCCAGCCACTTGTCTTTGTGTATAAATATATTTACCATGGATTATGTTAAGATTAACGTTAGGTGATATTTGCAACAATGGTTTTACTTTGTGACATGCTACGTTTGGTAATATAAAACCTACCAAAGGAAAAAATGTCTTCAAGAAAGCATTTAATTTAACCAGATCGGCTGTACAGTTATAACACAGCATGTAAATAGTTTGAAATAGGAAGTTACTATTACCTAAAACTGAAGGAAACTGCTTGCTTGGTATAGAGTACAATTGACTGGGATTATTAAAATGCATTTGTAAAATCTGCACTAAACCATAGGTTTAAATTCATTTTAGCGAATGATGACATAACTACCAGCAGTGCGGGTAATATGGAGTATATATACTTGTAGAGTTTGATTTTCAAAAACTCTAAGCATTGAACTAACTGCACACACAGAAATCAATGGAAATTTTACCATACATTTTATAGGATCAATTGAACAAATGCTGTGTGCTTTTAGAAAATCCCACTCGTAATCTATAAAATGCTTCAATAAATAACAACACAACAAAAATAACCAAATTACCTTTTTCTCAGAACTTTAGAGTTCAGTTTTTTCCCTAGTCAGGCTACTGGAACAAGACATCTTAGAACTTTTTATTAAGGGTGAGGTTAATTATGAGAAACTGATGAATTCTACCAATTGATCGTACCCTTGTAAATTAATACGATTCTAGCAATCTACCAAAAATTGACTAGTTTTTGCCTTGGAGACCATGGACATCATTCATACCTTATAACTTCCAGGCCACTCATCAGATCTGAGCCCTTATTAAACATCTGGAGCAAACTACTTTACAATTAATATATGGCATTACCTCTAACCCTTACAAGTCTATGGGAGTTAAATCTAACTGGTCATTCATTCAGAAGTGCCACATACATACAGCAGACCATTGCTAATCCTCACAGACCAATGAAATTCTGATACTGGGCCGGAGTATAGGTAGTTTGGATGATGTCATAGCCAGTGTGGGAGCAGCAAGACCCTTTCTCTTTCATTCATTAATGTACTGAAACAGATCAAGGACATTTATAATTGGCTAGTGTTGTGCCTGCTCCTCTCACACTGCAGCACGCATTAGTCCACAAACCTGTCCAAGACACCAATAATCAGTACAAGTCAGTGGGCGCCATGTTCTATGGTTTTAGATCAGACTTGAGCTTTAGATGCAAATCATGCCTGTGAAAGCAGAATAAGGCTACCACGAAGGCAGGATTGAGCCTTAGGGCTGGAACACCAGCGATAACAGTAGCTTCACATTTGTAAGTGGATAAATATTATTTTGGTCCATTCAAAGTCATTTTCTGCAGGTACTGGTCCCTCAACTGAGTGGCATCTGTGAAAGAGAAATCCATAAAGAGTTGGGTGTAATGTGAAAGTTGAAAATGTTTAATATTTAATATTTAATATTTTGGGACTTCATCTTTCTAGGACTTTCAGCAGGACTGTGAACCTGAGCTGTTCATTGGCAAGACTATTTTTCCTACGGGAGCAGAACATCTGGAAATCTTTGTAGACTAGTGGTGCATTTTCCTGCAGACGTGGGATTTTCACTGACTCACCAGCTGTATAGAGAACTCTTTAGTGTATGAGATAAAAGACCCTGTAGCTGACCCCTAAGAGAATTGCATTTGCCAGTAACTCTACTATATGAAATGCTGTATTCCAAATACAAAATTTAATTGGAGAGGGAGGCAAAAAATCCCTGTGTGAATATTGTGCAGCTCTCTGGAGCAGGGAGTTAAAGGTCAACAAGCACAATTCTCTTGCTGTGGCACGTGCTCTGGTGCCAAATCTCATTTAATCTGCAGATCTTGTGCAGTGAGGGGGAAGAGCTGGAAGGGGAGTGAGGTTATGTGCAGTAGGTGTCAGGAGCAGAGTTTACACTTCAAAAAACAAGGCACAAGATGCAGTTTCTGAAGGAGCAGAGCCTAAAAGCCAGTGCTTCATAACCTTTGGCAGCAGCATCACAGCATGCCTACACTGTGGTGTTTAGAGGAGTGTCTGACACTGATCATGTGTGGGCCTTTTATCATGGTGGCTTTGTCTGAGGAGGACCAGATAGGCCCATGGAGCAGTATCACTTCTACTGTTACTTCCCAAAGAGTGAGGCGGGCCTCATGAAGCTTTGGGTTGTGACTCGGAGGATTTTTTGTCTATTACGCTATCAGTGGAGCGTCTAGTTACAATGAAAACAGCTGTTAGGAACCTAGGAAAAGAGAAACCACTTTTCCATATGGAAGGCAGCCCCTTCCCACCCATAGCATAATTAGCACCATTTTATACTCTTCTTGAAGCGATAATCTGTTTAAAAGAAGAGATTTCTAGAGTCTTCTCAGACACACTCATTTGCTAACTGACTTCTGATGTAGTTTCTGTTTTCTTTGTTCGATTATGTTATAGGAATCTAGGTTGGCGAGACAATGATTCATATTTAGATCATCCATCCACCATCTGATATGTGTTGTCCATCCAAAGGTAAAGTAGGAAATGATATTGTTGCATTCTCTGTTGTGCTAATGCTGGGAGCTTGGAATGCTTGACGGTGATTTATCATTACAATCAACTTACTATATGCAGATAAGAAAAAGGGTTGTAGCGATCAGGAGACCAACGTTTGAATGGTTGGCAATTTATTATTTACTTTTCACAGTTTAATGTTTATATTTGCCGTAATGCCCACAGACGTCAAGCTGGGGCCCCAATGTGGTACGGTCCATGCAAACACATAAGAAAACATGGCCCCCACCAAGACTTATGATCATTATTTGATGATAACAGTGCATTATGGACCCGGGCACGTACAGTTTGCTTTACCAACAAATAGTTCATCATTACATGTTTGTTGCCCAGCCTAAAATGACCAGGTGTTTCTTCCATGCTGGAAAATGAGGCTTATGCTCCCACTGACTTCAGTGGGAGTTTTACCTGAGAAAGAGTTGCAGGATCAGGCCCTTTGATTTTAACAGACAGAAAATATTGGTCTCCTCTCCATTTTTGTCTATGGTCTAATATTCTGAAAGGCTGTCTGCATCTGTAGAATCTAAATCAGACACAGAGGTAGCGGGGGTCTCAGAAACCTCCTTGCCAAGACTAAATGGAGCATTGTCCTTTGATGTGGTTTGTTGGCTCCCTGGTCTCAAGAGATGAACCTTTTTCAGGGGGGTGTGGTGTGTGTGGAAATCTTACTCTTGGCATGAGTAACTGTTACCCAAGCAAATGCTGGCTAGAGTGCCAGTTACATGGTACATAGTCTAATTTCAGAAGGATCTACAAAGCCGAAGTATTGAAAGCCTTCTATATTGTAATTTTGGAAAGTGTGATGTTCTCTTACAGTGGGAAATTTGGGGTACGATTTTCAAAAGCACTCACAATTGGCCTAATTCGGCCCTTGCTGAAGTCAATGGCATGACTTTCACTGATTTCAGTGAGAGCAGAGTTAGGCTCTGAAAATCCTACCTTTACTTTTTCCTTTTAGTTCCTCATACAATGAACAAAATAGCCTAATAGGTTGTTTCCGTCCTGCCCCCCTCTCTGCTCATACATTTTGACGATACATAAAAAGATACAATCAACCCTTCCTCTGTTTTCCCCAATGATAGAATTGATGTGGGATGTTGCTGACCATTTAGTTTGTATTTGCTAATATCACGAGTAACTCAAAGTCACAATTGTTTACTGTAGCGTCTAGGAATTGGACAGTATCTCTTTAAGTAGTTCAGAAGCCCTCTTGCGTGCCATCCTGCCTCTATGACTGAAGCCATTAAAACCCAACAGAATAGCAGCGTATATAAGTAGCTAGGTTATGTATGTTTGTATATAGGCAGTAAACACAGTTATTTGGTACTCAGCGGAGTCAGCATATTCTTAATGTTGTGTAGGGAATAAAGACGCAGCAATTGGCAATGAGGATGAGATACTACCCAATTCCTGTACAGGACAATTACAGACGTTTGCATTTTGTAAGGATATCACACTGGGTAAGAAACAATATTCAGGATAAAAATTAAACCAAGGAAAACTTGCCCAGCTAACAAGATGATCGCCAGAGAGCCCTTTCGGCCAGTGCTAGCAGTTCCTTCCTTATATAACTCAATGTGTGTTAAAGATTTATTATCCTTATCCCACCTTATTGCCAAGCTGAATGTTTCAATTATCTTTTTATGTCTGGCCTTTCCCTAATATGCAATGTTACATTGTTGCTCCTCTTTCTGCAGAGACAGAAAGGGCCTTGTTTTTCAATCCCTACACTCTCCCACTGAACAGCTAGGGGAAGATAACAGAGCCTATGTGGCCTGCCTTGATGATTTTAAAGGTTACTACTTGACCTCTGTCTCATCACCTTACCCCCATCAATCTAGTTAACGGCTCTATCCTTAGCTCTTCAGAAATGTATCCGGCTTTCTCTGCAACAGACTCATGATTTTATTGCTGACCTTAGCAGTTAATTCCCTTATTTCATTCCTCTTGAGTTTCAAGCTAATTTGTACCCCATCTTGACTCTATAGGGCCAAACTCAACCTTGGTGTAATTCCACTGATTTCAAGGCACTTACACCAGCACTGAATTTTAGTCCATGATTTCTGCTTTTTGAATCGATTAGGATCTCAAACAGCATACTGGCATCAAGCGATTCTTTTCAAGATTTCAAATTCCTCCAAGACTTTAATCATAGAATCATAGAATATCAGGAGGTCATCTAGTTCAACCCCTTGCTCAAAGCAGGACCAATCCCCTTTCCCTTAAGCCACTGGTTTTCAATCTTTTTTCATTGGCAGACCCCTAAAAAATTTCAAATCGAAGTGCAGTCCCCTTTGGAAATTCAATGTGTGGTCTGCTGACCCGTACCATAGATGTCTTAGGCTGAAAACTGACTGAACAAAATTTCAACTATAAACGTTGCATGGGTTTGGCACGGCATTTGATGCAGAATAAGAAAGATCACTAAACGGTGGGTTTCTATGGTAACAACAACACTTCCAGGTTTTGACCTGTAGATGGGGATATTCACATTCTTTCGATTGATCAGAAAAACCGTATGTCTTTTCTGGGCTCTGACTCTTTATTTTCATCACCATCTTTGGCGGACCCCTTAGACATAGTCTTCAGACCTGCAGGGGTCCATAGACCACAGGCTGAAAACCACTACCTTAGGCCTTTTGTCCCCGATACTGTGTATACAGATAATAGGCTAATCCTCACACAGAATTCACCCTGTCATTTAAAGAGCTAGTCAAATTCTTTTCATCAATTTTTTTCAGCACAAAACACCTTATTGACCAAATAGAATTTTTTGTGAAAAAAGGGCCACTTTTGGCAAAAATGTTCTAGGTTGTCATCAAAAAGTTGAAAACTGGTGGAGTGGGTGGAGCTTGGGCTCTGACTCTGCCCCTGCCTCAACACACCAGTGAGCAACGGAAAGAGAGGGAAGTAATCTCTGCAAGGGATAAGGTTGATTCAGATTCCTTCCCCCCTGGAGTAAGGGAAGAACCTTACACAGGACTTGTGACAAAGTCCTGATTGAGCCCTGTGAGAGTCACGTGATAGAGCAGGCAAGGTGGAATGCCATAAGCAGCATTGCAACAACCCATGGTAGCCAAAAGCTTTTGCCTTTTTAACGTTAAAAACATTGCACCCAATGGCTTGCTCTGCTGAGTGGTGCACAGGTAATGAGATTTCTTTCTACTAAACAGTGTGTGCCTCAAGCTGCTGTTAAATTCATTTTTTAAATACAGCATTTTTGATTATTTCCTATTCACTTGATATGTTACCAAAATAGATCCAGTCTTCCCCTGTTTTAGCCTCTGCTAGAACCCTCAGACCAATCTTCTCCTATAACAAAAAGTATGTGGAATGGGCTACAAAAGAAAAATTCCTCTTCTGACAACACTTAAAAAAACAACAAAACTCCTTTTTTGCTTAAAAAAAAACACGTAAAGAACTCTGTTAAACTGCAGCTGTCCAGTGGGCTCCATCATAAATGAGTTCTGCAGTGTCCTTTTAACTATTGCTTTACCACACCTTATTTTAATTGATTAATCCTCCAAAAATAGCTGCAGAAAGAGGAAGCTACTGGGAAGGCTGATGACAGCAATACACATGACATAATTTATTTTGATCTTTCAGAAAGTCTTGCCTGGAGCCTGCAGCTGAAAGTCTGAGCTTTAAGGATTCAGGGTAGGACATAGAAATAATAAAATACATGGTTTAAAATAGAAAACTGAGCATGAGAGATCAGTTAACACTGTGTCCACCTGTGGGAGGAGGGTGGGGAGGAGGGGTCAGTATGAAAGCCTTTTCCTCTTTTTTATTCTGAATAAATGACTCACAGAAAGAGAGAGCGAGAGCACGCGGGTAAACTAGCTGAACTTGCAAATGCTGATGGCACTAAATCAAAATAACGGCAAATGCAAATTTATATCCATGCTGATACACACATATAATGGCAGTTATATATGCAAACCAGAGAGAGAGAGAGATTGTAATGGGTTATACCGGCCCTTTAAGATCAGAAGAGTAAATCTCAGGGGCCAGGCTACCCCATTCCAGGCATTCTGCAGCAGACAGAGACTCAGGGACCGACAGAGGCAGATGCTGGGAGAGAGGAAGCAGTCCCAGGGTAACAGCTGGTGTCTGGAAAACCCCATGCTCGTGTTCTGTTCGGAGTCTGGGACCAGGAGCCTTGTGGTATAAGGTGGGGTAAGGTTCCTTTTCTCAGCCAGCCAGGAAAGTTCTGGGAATGATGGTCTCATATAATGCACCTCTCTCTTCCCTCAGAATGGGGAGAGACTGCTTGCCGGCTAATCTCTCCCTGGCCAGAGAGAATGAGACTGAGTTGTTTTGACTTTGCCTTCAAGCAGTAGAGGAGTGTCGGGAAAACTGTGCCCAATGCTGATGCCGAGAGGGAGGAGAACATTTTGTTGTGAAGGTTTTTTCCAAGTTTCACTTCTCGGCGTGGCTTTGTAGCCATTGTGGATGGAAGCAGTTGACAGGGCTGGCTCTGGCTTTCGGCGTGATACATAGCGATAAACCAAACACAACTCCTAATGGTAAAAAAACACAGTCTGATGGAGACCATTATCCCATTATGTACAGGATGAAGAGACTGAAAGGACATACAAAGGCATTGTAAATGCCTTGCGTGGTGCATGCACAGCAGTGCTATTAACATTCGTGGGATCTGTGTGGGCATCAAGAGAGGGCACTCCCGTGTGAGGGCAAAGGAGATAAAATGGAACTGAAGCGGGAGGTGTGTAGGCTCCTGAAGAGAGCAGCCTAACTATCCAATTAAACAACCTGTCTGACTTGGTGGCTTCTCTGGGAGTTTTGTCCCTCTGAGAATCATGGGAAATGGCCCTTAGCTGAATGACAGAGCACCTGTGCGACTCTCTTGCAAGTCCTCCAGATGACTCTGGGAGCAGGGTTTGGCTTGGTGAACTCACACTCCAGCCCTCCTCATCATGAGGGAAGGGCGCTGTGAGATGCAGCCTTTATGGGGGGAAGAGAGAGAAGGGGAAAGTGGGGATCAGAAGATTCAGTGGACATGACCCTCAAAGGTGAAAATGTTGGAAACTGACAAAAGCCAAGGAACCTCTGAAGTAAAATACTGAAAGCAGGGCCGCCCAGAGAGGAGGCAAGTGGGGCAATTTGCCCCAGGCCCCCAGGAGAGTTTTTCGGGGGCCCTGGAGTGGGGTCCTTCACTCGCTCCGGAGGCCCTGGAAAACTCTCATGGAGCCTGGTTCCCCGGAGCTTCTTCCACTCTGGGTCTTCAGCGGCGGGGGGTCCTTCTACTCCGGGGCGGAAGGACCCCCCGCTGCCGAATTACTGCTGAAGCGGGACCCGCTGCCAAAGTGCAGCCCAGTCTTCAGCAGTAATTCGGCAGCGGGGGGTCCTTCTGTTCTGGGACCCGCCGCTGAAGGGCCCCAAAGACCTGCAGCGGGGACCCCCGCTGCTGAATTACTGCCGAAGACCAAGCTGCACTTCAGCGGCAGGTCCCGCTTCGGCAGTAATTCGGCGGTGGGGGGCCCCCCCCGGGGGTCTTTGGGGCACTTCGGCGGCGGGTCCCAGAGCGGAAGGACCCCCCATCGCCGAATTACCCCAGGCCCCTGGAATCCTCTGGGCAGCCCTGACTGAAAGTCCCCCTTAATCTGCTCTGTTGCGCCTAAATCCTGCAGGGAGAGATTTCAAATGCCACCCTTACCATACAGCGTAGACAAAATGAATAATAATGGGACAAAATTCAGCATCAAGGCTGAATGGCTTGTCTTGTATTCACTTACGTTAGATCCTTAGTAGCATTTAATGCTGACTCTTGTGTACATTCATCTTTCTTAATTTGCAGCTAGATTAAAAAATAATTATAAAAACTCTGCTATGAAAGTCAATTGGCCACAATAAATTGAAATTTTGGATCTATTACAGCCTCTAGGACTAGAGGCTGATTGCACACTGGGTTTATGCTAGTATAACTCTGCCTACTTCAATGGGATTATTTCTTATTTAGGATCTGTTACGAAACCTATTGAAATCAATGAAAAGACCCTCCCAGACATCAACTGGCCTAGGATCAGACTCTTAAACCAACATAAGTGGGATCAGAATTAGGTCTTTGATGTATGCAGTTACAATCCTTATGAGAATTAGCTATTCTAAAAATGGCTGAGAAAGTTAACTTTGAAAAAAAACGAAGTGTATTCCCTGTGGAAGCTGGCAGCCTGGCAGCACTGGAAACTGAATTTCCCTAGTCACAGAACAGGCAAAGTATGGACAGTGTCACTCTGAGCCCATCCTGCCATTGAGCCCTAATCCTGTTCTGGGGAGACCACCTGGAGTGCCGGGTAATTTGTGCCTTTGTGCCTCCTTAGTCCTGGGCCTTTCTGCCAAAGGTGTTATGTCATGGGGGTGTTTTTTCTGATGTGAACATATGTATGCTAGAAATTGGACTGAGACCACATAGGTCACCGAAGATCAAAGCTGCATTTTGAAGCAGTGACACAGAAGTAAAAGCCTCCCAATCTCATTACCTGTCCCTCGAGCCATCTGGTCTCCCATCTCAGCCATTTCACTACTTCTTTTCCAAATTTCAAAAATTATTAGCCCCAATTATGCAGTAATGGTTTTTCAAATGAAATTTACAGCCACTTTTGAGCTCTCTGAGCACAAAATAAAGAATTGCAAGATGTGATACAGAGAGTTCGTCATAGCAAAAAGTTTTTCTGATGACATTTAGGCTAAATAAATGACTCTAGGACTTGGAGGGAGGAACAGAAACTGAATTCCAGACGGTTGGGAAAGCAGAAATGAAATAGCAAACTCCTACTGTAGGGCGGGACCAGGAATCCAAGATATGGGGAACATAGAAGTTGGGGAATGTGCGGTTATGAGGTCAGAAAGCTGGGCTGGAGAGTGTCCACAAATATGTTTGAAAACCAGGAGAGCAGTTGGTTGTGAGATTCGGAGATAGTACACGAGGGTGACATGGAAGGGGTGTGATAATATGGGCTCTGACTGAGCCAGGTACATGAGCATACGCCTAACTTTAAGAATAGAAGTTGTCTTGCTGAAATCAATGGGACTACTCATGGTGTTAAAGTTAAGCACGTGCTTAAGTACCTTGCTGAACCTGAGCCGTACTGAGGTCTTGCTCTCTTGAGTTCAGCATTCCGCCTGCCCCATCCCCCTAGGGATTTACTAAGCCCTACGAGGACGCCAGATCCTGAGTGTCAAGAAATAAAGTGATTTAAGGCAGGAATAAGGGATTCATCAGCAGTTATGTGCTGCGGGTGAGCAGAGGCAGAAAGACCCCTTTACGCACCATGGAAATGTGCAAGAAAACATAAGCAGAGACAATAAAAGGGAAATGCAGATGAAAACAGTTGAGACCAAGATTTCTACCTGGGAGGTAAAGTTAAGGGCTCCGTGAAGGACAGTGACAACAGCCAAAGACTATAAACTAGCAGATAGGAAGTAAGAGAAAATGAAGTCATATCCTGTACTAGTCCGGTAGCTTTGAATTCTGACACGATAATTGCAAAACATAATATGAGTGAGGGAGTGAGCACCCAATTCCCATTTCAATTCTCTTAGCAACCCCTGGAAATCTCACCCGAAGCCCAGCACTGGCCCTGCACATGCAGGTTTTTTAAAAGGTCTATTAGCCAGCATTTGATTTGTCCCTTCTTTCCCCAGTGCTGACCTGGACTTCGGTTGGCCTTGCCCATTAGGAGGCAGAAGGGTCAGTCAGTCATGAGACAGTTGGGGTGATCGAGATGAGGGTTGAGTTGCACCTCTGAGAAAAGAGAAGCAGGAAAGATTACTCCGACCATACTGGGGGCTTTGCACCCTTGTCCACAGAATACTTTTAAAAGTTGTCAGTAACTATTTTAGAGTCTTGGGGTCCTATTACAGTCAATGAGAGTTTTATCAGTACAGTCACGATTTCACTCCTGGTCTTACAGTAGCGCAGGTTTTTGTCTTGAACAGACACAAAATTACACCAAAGATGCTTAGTTGGCCGCATTTAGAATTGAAGAGGACTGGACATTCACACTGCATCATTCCCTGCTATGGGCCCTTTCACTGACACAACAGCCAGTAAGAGCATTCAGAGGAAAAATGACAGTATCTCCAGGTCTTTGCAGTGTTGTGGTATCCGAGTTGGTCCCAGGATACTAGAGAGACAAGATGGATGACGGAAAATCTTTTATTGGACCAACTTCTGTTGTGAAAGAGAGAAGCTTTTGAGTTTAGACAGAGCTCTTTTTCAGGTCTGGGAAAGGTATTCTGAGTGTTACAGGTAAATAATCCTAGGAGGCTTAATCATTTCACCATTGAAATCCAGGGTGAATGTGCTACCCAATCATCTCCCGGCACCAGTAGAGTATATTTAGGCTATTAGGCTGCAACTTGCAACTTATCTAGTAGCCATCCAAGATGAAAGGAGACATGAAAGCTGTGGAGAAAGGGACAGAGAAAACACATAGGTGAGCAGAGATTTGGGAATGAAAAGCAAAGAAGGCAAGTGAGGTGGGACAAAGGATTAAAGGTGTAGGGAGAAGAGGAAGGAAGGGAATGGAAGGGACTGGGTGCAGAGTAGAAAAGAAGAAATGGGAGATATAGACTGTATTATAAACAGGAGCGTAGTTAGCAATTTGAAATGCATGCACACAGTGGCTGGTGGCTGCCCATAACCTTGCAAGCTACAGCAGCCATTACACACCACACAATCATTAATGCAACAGATGCCACCAGAGATACCTAGCAGGTGTTAATATAATGCCTGAGAAAGAAACCACCTGCCAGCTTGGCATGGTTTCCCAGGAAAGATACACAAGTTCTAGTGATTTTGCATTATTTAATAAGGCATCTATTGCTCTCTCAACACACGTCATTCCCATTTACCTTAATGGGAATTATACACATCAAAGGTGAAACAGAGACATAAGCCCAAAATCTCGATGGGTGTAAACAGGAAAAACTCCATTGAAGTCAAGGGAGTTGCACCCATTTATACCAGCAGAGACTCTGACCCCTAGATATTCTATTCTATTCTATTCTATTCTATTCTATTCTATTCTATCCTATGTAGGGTATTGAGAGGATTTCTGTCTTTATAGCTCCTAGACACCAAGGGCTTCTTGCTCACACTGGTGTAAAACTGGAGTAACTGCAGCGATGTCAATGGAGTGATACTGGTGGGAGAGGAGAATTGGCTCCTACAGAACGGTACTTTATGGAGAAAAGACCAGTTTGCTCTCTTGTTTTTATATTGAAAACGTCATAGCAATAAAACCGATGGGTATAATTACTCAATATTTAATACTGAGACGTGTTGCAGCCCTTTACAGACATGCAGGAGAACGTACCCCAGGGAGCTAAAGGTAGCATAGTCAACTTGCAATCCAGCCCCAGGAAGAGCTAGCATGCAGGTGTGTTTTCCCAGAGGCAGAGCATGGACTGAGACTCAAAATTGACTCCCTCCTTCCTCCATGAGAAGTAAATTGTATCAGTTCCTTTCTGGGCACAGTTTACTTCCCCCTTTGCACTGGCTTAGATGTGCTAGCTAGCATGTTGGGGTTGGAGCTAAGATTCTGCCCACTCTGCACATATCTGCATGGAATGGGCAATAACAATCCCCTGGCAGCTACTCTCCCTGCCATGTTACAGGTAGCCTGTGCAGGGTCTTAAGGGACTTTTATATCCCTTTACTCCTCTGCACGGGCCCAGAGCCAGAGTCAAGACCTGGCCCTATCCAGAGACGCAAAGCAAAGATTCAGGGAGAGACTTACGTTATCTTCTGACCTTCTTCTTTTAACCCTTCCTTCTTTGCTCATTTTCTTATTTTAACACAAGGTAACTGTAGCATCTTACTAGCCTTCCCCCATCCATCTCCTCCCTTGGCCTTATTCCCTCAAACCTTGCAGAGTCATCCCTGTGCTTTGCCTCCTCCCGGTTTCATGGAAGAATTCAGTCATGTGGATAATAGAATTATTTATCATTCTCTCCCATTCCAGGATAACTTGCTGCTTATGCAAAGCACCCAGGAGCAAGAGAGATCACACGATAGTTAAACAAGACAGAGCTTACAGGGTCATATCCTCCCATCGACTTCTACACCACTCTCCTCATTGATTTCCAACAGGGAACGAATTCAGCAGGCAGATCGATGGCAGGATCTATTAGTCAAATGTCACCCATTTAAAGGTGAACAAATGCTTAATTCTACAAAGCCAAGGGAGGATGCTAGGGGTGGCTCATCTTTTGCAAAAAAATAGGAATCCATTTTTCATGCAGATCCGAGTAGAGAATGTATCCTTTCTGATATGTGACACTTCAGCTATGCTGGTTCGTCTGATTTATAAATAGGTAACACAGGCCACAAGACCAAGGAAACAAGGATCGAGACAACTACATGTGACATAGTTGAAATGGTTTGAATATTTTGTGCTTCTTTACAAGTTTGTTAACAGCACTTTGTGATATGGCAATCCTAGCACTCACCAGAATATCCATTCAAGTTTTCGCTATGAAAAACAGAAGTGTGTGGGGTCAAGGGTCTGGAACGGGGCCCTTGACAATGAATAGGATTTAGGCTCCTAAGTCTGTTAGGTGTTACAACATTGAGTGCAGCAATACCTAAATACATTTTAAAATCTGGGCCTCTCTGTATTTCAGATTACCAGCTCGGCAAGTGGATATAAAGGAGCAGTGTTGGATTTAGAAAGTGCTTTGAGTAAGATACTAGACAAGGGCAAAGTATTCTTATTCTTATTGAGTATTACTCAGCAGTTCTTACGCAGAATTCAGTGCCGAAGAACTGACGACACATGGGCCATTATTATTTATCGTGTTGTGAGTCTGTATACAGTTTGGACTGAAATGGGCAATGTTATCATTACACACAATGTAATAATTTGAGAGCGAATGTCTCACAACAGCTAGAAAGGTGGATTAAGAGAAGATTACCTTCAGAAGGACTTTGTTGTTGGCCCCAATCTGACAAAGTATTTGAGCACATACTTCATTTTAAGGAGAGGGATTCCAGTGGGGATACTCCTTTAAGTAAAGTTAACCATGTGCTGTTTTGCAGGATGGGGAACTTTGGGCTAGATCTTCAGCCACAGCAAATTGATTACTCCAGCTGAGAATCAGGCCCGCAGGTTTTAAGGAAAAGCCAAAATATGCTTCCAAAAAGGAGCTGTGTAGTGGTAAGATGTGCAACAGTGTTGTAATTATATCCTTTGAATTACTGTCTCCCCCATCTCTGAATGTTGCCTTAGGATCAGTGGTTCAAAGGGCCAGAGATCCAACTACGGAATTTCACAGTCATGACAAACATCTCCAACTCACCACAAATTAGCCACTTCCATGAAAATGCTCATTGTCCCTGTTAATTCAGTGTCTGTGGACCTGATCCTGGAAGCCCTTACGTGTGTAGTCCCTCCTTCAGTGGGGCTATCCACGTATGGATGGGGTAGCTCTGGTGAGTTACAGGGTAGCATGGATGGAGGAGAGTAAGAATTTGGGCTTGCAGCTTTAGCTTTTAGGCAAGAACTGCCACGCTGTTTTTATATGGTGCCTCGCACAATGGAGCTGAGCTGGATCAGGTGCTACCAAAATACAAACAATACAAAATAGTATTGCAGTTTTATGGTAGATAGCAGGGCTGAGTTACATCCTGGATTCAAATCAAAATGAGAATGATGGTGTTTCCCACTGACTTTGCACTGGTATAAATGATGACACAAGGAGTACAACTATGGAGGATCAGGCCCCAGGGTGTAAGATATATGTATAACCTGTAACTATATTTTATACCTATCTATCTCATAGAACTGGAAAGGACGCTGAAAGGTCATTGAGTCCAACCTGCTGCCTTCACTATGAGGACCAAGTACTGATTTTGCCCCAGATCTCTAAGTAGCCCCTTCAAGAATTGAATTCGCAATGTTGGGTTTAGCAGGCCAATGCTCAAACCACTGAGCTATCCCTCCTCCTTAAACTGTATTGGCACTCTCACAGGTGTTCAACTAAATGGGTTAAATAGCAATGACAAAATACAGCACACTTTTAATAGATCTCTCCAATAGGCATGTTAGTTTGACTTGCTGTCATTCCATTGTTGTGTGGAGAAGGGGAGTAGGGAACAGCTTAATATACCACCAAAACAGTGTGCTGGTATGCAAACAGCTTGGTTTAATGCCAAACAATGTATCTCGCTATTCAGTCCGGCAACCCAGCCAGTTCATACACTCAGTCCTGAAGGTGAACTTTGTGTCACTCAATAATGATGCCTACCCACCAGGATCCCTTATCCTTGTCTCTAGGCTGGAAAAATTATTTGCATATTATACAAATCCTACCCATAGATTTCTATGTAACAAGGGTTTGATCCTGTTCCCATGGAGGTCAATGGCAAAATGCCCATTAATTTCAGTGGTACAAGATCAGGCTCTGAATGCAGATACCATCCCATTAGAAAAGACACTAGTCCATCTCCATAAACACTTTGACTTAAAATACAGGCAGAGGAACAGGTTGTACAGGCCAAAGGGTCTCTGCACATTCATTGGATAAATCATGTGAAAATTCAGTGGACTCCACCTTACTGATCACTTTTTCTTACCAAAAGATTTCAATTGATTTGCACGTGTGATTTTTCGAAGTACCTGTCTCCCATGAAAGTATCTGGAATCCTGTGCTAAATAATAATAAACACAGAACAAATAAGCAACAGAAGAGCCCAAAAGTAAGAGCTGAAAAGGGTGGCATGAATATTCATAGGTGTTACAACTGGATGAGGGGCAAAAACTGAAGGGGTGACCTTCCACACTGTGTGCACTTGTAATTTTTTTGCCCATAAACCTGCTGCAGACCTTAAGCCTGTCTCTATGTGACTACAGGCATAAACCAGGCAGTCAACAGTACCGGTAGGTAAGATGATTTGCACATGTAATTTATTTATGCAGACCCAAAGCTACAGGAGCAAATTTCGAAGAACCAAACAATGTGCCCCTGGAGAGGGAGGACATTCAGGCCATCTGAAAACATAGGCCAAAAAAATGAGAGTGTTCAAAGTCTGACTTCTTTCTCCTTTTAAGAAGTGGGTGAGCTGCCTTTTACATGCACTCCATATTTAAAGCTGTTTGCCTGTGTCGTTTTCCGGATTGTGCTTTTTAGACACTGTCCATGGCTTTTATAAATGTTTGGGATTGTTGCTGAAAGACCTGGGATCCTATTCTCCGAGACTGCTCTTTACGGTCTATTTCTGGAGCCATGATGCTTTCTGCTCTAAGTAATTTTGCATCTGCTTTGTGGCAGAGCCTTCGTTACAGAATGTGCCCAGTAAATTCCAGTGTTGGTGTCCTTCCGCCTTCAGTAAAACAAGTAGGCCATCCAAAGAAGAACAAACAAAACATGTGACTAATGTTTTTATTATTTTTTTAACATGATTAAGAAGCAGACGAATCCCCAAACTGAAATCAATTTGTACATTAATCTGGGAGGTTTGGCGGGATTAACTTTCACATTTGATTACAAAAATGTAAACTTGTTTTAGATACTTAAAATTAATTCATTAATGTTTGTCAGGCACTCAGATACCAGAGCAATGAGGTTCCACAGAAATGCCTATGAATAAATCAAATCATTAGAGTGGCTGCAGCCAGGTGGTTGGTGGCCATTTTAAAATTGTCCTGCTTCCAGTGCTTCCATTAGTTCTCTCTGGCTAACTTGTTGGAACCCAGAGGTGCCTTCCCTCCCATTCCCCCCCACTGCAGCTTCTTCCTGCTCTCTCCCAATGCTCTGAGACCACTTCCCTCCCAATCCCCATCACAGCCCCTTGGCCTCTCTCAGCAGGAACTAAGTCAGGGCACACTTTGTAAAAACATGATTTGGTTTCATTATACCAGTTGACCTAGCCCTGTTTATACTAACTTAGCCTGTACTGGTTTAAAATGGTGTTTGAACTGGGGACAGCAAAGATGATTTGGGCCACAGTATGAAAAGAACTTTATGTGCAGCTCAGGACTCCACTGTGCTAGGTGCTGTACAAACATAGAACAAAAAGATCGTGTCTGCCCCCCAAAGCTTACAAACTAAGTGAAAATATAATTCAGAACTCTTGTGTCTTCTGAAGTATGGAGAGTCAGTCTTGTCCATAAAAGCCAAAGAAGTGTCCTACTTAATTCAATGGTGTCTTATAATTTGCACTAATCCTCATTCATACCCATTAAAACTCATACATCATCCCTCCCTACATATAAATGGATATAGATATGACATAAAAATATAGCAATCCACCTCTGGTACACTTTTGTATAATAGACTTACAATACCACTCAACACTCTACTGCATTGCATATTACTTTTGTGTGACATTTTCCATATAAAAGTGTCCTAGCCTGTTAGTAAGAATTCTTAAACAGAACATAGGGATTTTCATACAGAAGGCTACTTAGATACAGAATTTCCTTCATAAGCACAGAAATAACTTTTCAGAGAGGAATAAAACTGCATGCAGAAGTTTCTGCAAGCTAGGCACAGATCATTGGACTCTTTTGGCTCTTACACATTTTGCCCTATTATCAAATATTTGCTACAAACCCATATAAACAGCCAACTGTAAATTGCTTCTAGAGGAAGGATGCCCATCTGATCACAACGAGAGGTTTAAAAAAGATGCAGCTGCAGTAAATTTTTCATGAAACGACGCATACAAGAAATACGAAAGACTTCTTATCACCAGATAACAGCTAAAATTACTCCTGAAGTTGTTGTTTTTTTTAACTAAAGATTCAACTTTTTAAGGAGTTACCACTGAATATCCAGCCAATTATGTTTCTAGATAAACATTAGCCAATGAACTAATGAGGGGGAGGAATAATTGCTCAATGAGATTTGCATTGTTAGACTCTTCACAACCTTTTAGGGACATCATTGTTATTGTTACTATGACAACACTGACCACAGGTTTGATTTTAACCCCCACAAATGATTAGAAGACATTAAACAGTTTAAAATGAAGTCATCACTTTTCTGCTTGTGTGATGTCACCCTCCTGCCCTCCTAACCAGGGATGGTAACCCACAATCCACCCTGCCCAACTCCATATCTGCATAACTGCTGATTATATGTTATACATCCATCCATCGGAGTGCACTGCAAGGTGGCACTTGATTCGTCCCTTAGCACTAGACATTTGGAAATGGTTGCACCCTGGCTCACGGTTTTCCATCTCCAGAAAAGACCCCCCCTCTTTTAAGTGCTTCCAAATCTTCCAAGGTTTTCTGTTTTTTTGGTCTTGAAGACCACCCAGTGGGTCTATATGACATCATGCATGAGAGAGCAGTAAACGCACTTGAAAGGCCACTTCTGTTTTGGTGGCAACCCTTATGCAATTGCAAAGTGCCCATTAAAGCACAAGTTGTTTCCTAGAAGCATGCCCAAGCCAGTAGCATGCAAACCCCTTCAGGGGTTCTGGAAAGCATTCCCTTTTGAAATGCTGCAGGAAACGCCGAGATGAAAGGCTAAGTCTCCTGGCTGTGCAGTTACAGTCTATTGTGTTCCATGAAGGATAGTTATCACTCCTCAGTTGTGTTATTGCAGTTAATCCACTTAAAGGCTATTGGATTTGCAGATGAGCTGAATTCTTTGCTCCTGCTATTAAGATGCTTTGTGGAGACGAGAAAGGGCTGTTATTTCAATCACAATGAGTTCAGTGAGATGTCAGGGTGCAGCCGACACCTTGTGCCGTTTACAGCGGGGAAAGGGGGATATTTTCTTTGCTCCCCCTTCCCCCGCGCCCCAGGAGGAGGCTAGAAGCGCCTTTGATTTGAGTACTCAGAGAAAGGGCACAAATCCCAGGCCAAGGAGTTCGCTCAATCCGGAGTGTAATTTGAACACTCGCACAAGGCGATCGGCTGTGTAAACTGTGGCCAAGGCACCCTGCCCTGCAGCTCCACGGCATAAAACGCGGAAAGGAGGGGCTGAGTCAATAGGATACAGGTTTAATATGTAACAGAGTCAGCCTTTGAATCAGGGGCAGGGCACAAAACTCTTGCTGCGGGTTGACTTTGAACCTTTCCACTGGAGAGTACTGCTCAAAGTGAAGCCACCCTGCGCTCCCCGCCATGGCCTGACCCCCGACCAGACAGACACACACCCACGGCGCGACAAGCAGCTGCTCCAGCTCGTGGCAGGCTCCCGGCTCCTGCACGATGGCCCCAGCCCCCTTTCCACCGCCTGCCTTTTGCAGGGGGGATTTGGGAGAGAGGCGGGGGAGGGGGAAGAACATGTGCCCACCCCAGTGACCTCACCCTCCCCACGCGATCACGAGCGCCTGGACTGCAGCAGAGCTGGAAGAGCACGCAGTTCCTGGGGGGGGGCGGGGGCCCTTGCACTTCATACGTGTGCGAAGAAAAAGGAGGTGGAAGGGGAAAGGTGCCGCAGGCGTAGGGTGGAGACAACGGGGAAGTTCTGGCCGTGGGGGGGGGGCCCAACCACTGCTCCCCTCTCCGAGGCAGAGACACACTCACCCCCAGAGCTCTTGCAAGCGCTTGCCTCTGAGCTTGGCATCCTCAGAGCAGCAGGACAATATTATTCCCAGCCCCAAAATATTTGCAAGTGGGGAAGTGGGCCGTGTCAGTACCCATTAATAATCTCCTTGCTCACTTGTATGGGAGACACTCAGCTCGCTCTGCTGTCTCCTGGGAGTGGCGATTGCGCTGCCGGAGACCTCAGACAGGCCTGGGGTTTTTGGAGGGGGGGGGAGTTTAGCGGGGGGGTTGCTGAATAATGGCGATTTTCCTTTGCCTTATGAACGAGACAAGGTGGATGCTTTTAAGGTTGCAGCCTAGATCTGCGCAGAAGCTCTCAGCCCTTCCCTGTGCATTGGAGCTGCTGGCTCATCCCTCCCTCCGAGTGCCGCAGAAGTGACAGGGTTTGGGCTGGCAGCGGGTAGCCCCCTCCCCCGGTTTTGCAGGGTCTCTTTTGCGGGGCTCAGCTGCCAGGTGGCTTTGCAGCGTGCGAGGTTGGAGACTGCAGCAGGAAGCCCCCAGCCCCTCCCACTACTTGTTGTTTGCAGCCTGGAGTACTCGGGGGGGTGTGNGGGGAGGCAGGCGCATGGGGGTGGGAGGGCGCCTATGGTATATTCTCCTCCTCGGGATTATTTCACACTCCAGACAGCTCAAGAACCCACCCTCTCTGGGAGTTCCGATTCCTCGCTCCGATCGGCCGAGCCGGTGCCGGCCCCCGGGGATTTAAACCTGGCTTTTCTCCCGTGCAAAGTGGGGAAGAAACTGCACTAGGCAACCTCCTGTGATCTTGCAATATTGCTCCGATTTAATTTTTTTTAACCTCGCCCCAGCCGGGGGGAGGGAGAGGAAAGCGGAGGGGGGGCATTTTTCAGCAAGAGAAACATTTCGATCCCTATAAATAAAGATCCATTTACAAGGAGAAAAAGAAAGGGGAAGGTAGTGGAGGGCCGAAGAGGAGGGGGGCGATCTTGCAATACATAAATAATTAAAGGAACCTGCTGCTGCTCGGGTTTGCCTCCTGCCGGGGAAGGGAGGCGGGTTTGAAGCGCTCCCGCACGTCTGGAGGGGGGCGAGCTTGTCTCAGGCAGGTGATGGGCGTTTCGGCGGCGCTCCGGATTGACTCCTTGGGTTTCACTTTGGTCTGATCTAAGCAAATATGCAGAAGTACCGGCTGGTCCAGTCCTAGAAGCGCGCGCGAGAGAGCAGCAGAAGCGGAGCTCCTCTAGCAAAGGGAACATACAAACCCCCCAAGCACACACACACACACACACACACCCCCGGCACACCGCAACGTGGACGAAGAGCCCCGAGCCACACGCCTCACCAGTGCCTTTCCCCGAGGGATGGTACTGAATTTCCTAGCCGCAGGAGCCGGGCTGGAGCTCCGCCGCAGCACCCTTGCCTTGGATTCGTGCCCCGAGTGTATCAGAACGCGATGAGGACCTGGGCTTGCATTTTGCTGCTAGGTTTTTGCTACCTTCCCTTTGCGTTTCCAGAGGTAGGTGAGACTGGCTTCTTGCATGGTTAATTCCTAGTGCTCAGCCGCGGCGGGGGGTTGGAAAGAGTGTTTAGAAGGTCGTTTGGAAGGGAGGGCGGGGAAGCTCCTAGTTTTAACCTGGACAAGGGGAAATCGTTTGTTAGTGTCCTCCAGGGCATCTCTCAGGATTGCTGCCGGACGAAGCGATTCACCACCGTTGTTAGAATTTTGCAAAGGCAAAACCAAGTTGCAAACGGGTGAACAGAATGACCGTGCATTTTGCTCCAGGGCTGTTTGCTGGCTGCTTGCTTTTTGGAAAAAAAAAAAAATACCCACCCCTGTTACAGTTTTCTACACCCATCGGAACGCAAACAGCCTTGGGATTATTTGCAAAGAAATCCGTGCTCGGACCTGTTGTTGCATGGCAAGGAGAAGGAATTATAGCGCAGTTTCCTGCCAACAAGAAACTAGAATGAAACCGCTAATAAAATGACCGAGGAGCAGTTACTATATTGGGTTCATATACACACACGATCTGTGTTTTAAGACCGAAGTCATTTAAAACCTACTCTCCCCTCTTCAGAGCTGAAGTTGTTCTTATGCTGCCAAAAATGTAAAAATAAATATCCCCGCACCTATGTATTTGGAGCCCAACCAGGGAAAAGTGGGTTCTAATCTGACCTAAACCCATTTGTATATTTCTACCGTGTGCTCAGTAGATTCCTATGCAGAGAGATCTAAGAGAAACATGATTTTCTGTCTCTCTGGGGATTATTACAGGTGGCCATTTGTAGGGGAAGATTTGAGGGAATTTGTAGGACAACAGAAGCCCCACTTTGCCTCTCGCTAGCACAAGATACATGCCCACCCCAAAGCATCGTACCTGGGGGGTTATGATTATTATTGTAAGTTTCATTTTCGTTTATATCTAAAGCGTGGGTACTTGTAGGCTCGCCTTCGGTCTCGAGTACATGATTTCTCTCTGCTTCCCGACAGACGTTAGGGAAAGGTGCTGACGCCCTGGGTTGGGGTGAGCTTATAAACAGCTTGAAAACTTTGTTTTATCCCCTTCCTGTAAGTTTGTGGGAGATTTAAGGATCTCTCCACCTGACAGAAACTTTAAACCAGATCAAAGATGAAAGTGTGTTAAAGAATTGCTCAGGGATTTGGGTTTCAGAGTCGTGGCGCATTTCAACCTGATCTCTTCTGCTGGTGATGGCTCTATGAAATCATAAACACCTCTAGGCACCCTGTCTCTTCCCCCGGCCTATGCACAACAGCGGAGCTATCGAGGCGTGGTGAACGCAGGACGACTCCAGACACTGTGGAGGGGAAATTTTAAATGCCAAACCTAAACACGTCCAGGAAAACCCTCCAACGCAGGGTGATGCCTAACATGGGTTACTTGGAAATGTTAAGCCAGGAGCCTGTTTTGTTTAATAGAATTTCATGCGCAAAGCTCCATTCCACTTGAGTAGTGGGGAGCAGGGTGGAATCAGCTCAGAGCTTTCTGGGGTGTCCGTAGGCACACACAGCCTGCACTGATGATGTACTCAGAGGTGATCCTGGAACAGGCGGGGGAAGCAATGATTCGGTGTTTTGTCTGTTTGAAGGAAGCTGAAATCCCCCAGGAGCTAATCGAGAGGCTGGCTCACAGCGAAATCCACAGCATCCGTGATTTGCAGCGCCTCCTGGAGATTGATTCCGTAGGTAAATTATTCTCTTTCCTTCCTTCCCTTTTTATTCCACTGTTCAGAGAGGTGGCACCTGAGCCCACAGATCGGCACGTGTCTGGTTGTTGGGATGGCTTTAAAGAGACGGTCTCTGAATATTCCATTCACTCGTTTCCAGCGCTGGGTGGGCCGACAGACCTAGCCCAAAGATCAGAATCCAAAGCAGGGAAACCAGAGGATGATGATGAGTCAGGCGTTTCTCCCCAATCCCACCAGCGTTCTTAGAAAAGTATAAGAACAGACAAGGATCCATTTCCAAAGCAGGCTTATTTTGCATTTTAAAATGAAACCATCAAAAAGTGAGCAGACACCAAATAAACTTGGTGCACATATTTCTCGGTACAATGTTAATGTTGGTGACCTTTGTACTGTCAGACCTCTTTATCAGCAAAAAGAATGTCCATAATATTTATTGTTGTTATTCCACTGCACCGTTATCTTTAAGCTACTGTGCGAGAGTCATTTAAAATATTTGCAACAATATTTATGAATGAAGTAATGTCTCTCCAAGATCTGGGGCTTACTGAAAGGAAAATAAACTGTCCATACTGATTTTAAACAGGAACCTTCCTATGGAGCTTACAGACACTCATTCAGAAGAGAATAGCAGGAGGTTATTTTCTGCCCCATTAGGCTTGTGAGACTGTACAATTCGCTAATGTTCTACCCTGGAACAAATCATTGCAGTATTGAATCAAATCTGAGAATCATTGCATTATTGAGTCAGAATCATTACATTTCAGTTGACACAGTTAGCTGTTGGTGGTTTCTTCAGTTAGTTTGTGAAAGAATAAAACAAACAGATGCATCCTCCACGAACTAAGGGTAAACCTCTCCCTTTCTAACAGCACAAACAAAAAGTCAATGAATTGTTGCTCGCCTTGGTATTGGGAGCTCTCCATTTAAACCATATGGTATGCATTCTGGTAAAATATAGACTAGGCTCAATCCCCTTCATTGAATGTGGCAACATCTTTTTAAATGATAACTTAATTGTCTTATTTTTTTTTAAAGTGATATAATAGTGAACAGAAATGTACCAGAAACATAGTTTACAGACACGGCTTTCCTTTTTCATGATGCTGAGCAGTAACTGGTGTCCCATTAAACTGAAGTTTCAAATACTCCTCTCATTCACACTGCTTTGCCATAATGGCTGATTACTAATACTGTTAAAAACATTCCTTCTTCAAAAACCCTCTTATCCAGCTTGATTTTGGATTGGGCTGAAATTTTTAGAGACAGAAGTTCTGCTCTGGTAGTGTTTATGTCATTGGGATTAAAGAAGCATTCACAATAAGGACAAAATAAGGAATCCATATGTCCCCACCTAAAATTGTGCCTTATACCATTCAAGTGCATAAAGACCTAATCCTGATCCCATTGAAGTCAGTGAATATTTTAGCTCTTGTGGGAGATGCCTGAGCACTTGGGAATTTGAACAGATTTTTTTTTATTTCCTATGCTTTTGAGTCAATAATTGGTAGATACAAGACTATATTATTTTAAAATACGTCAGTGAATGGAGCAGATCAGAGGAACTTATTCCAGTCTATAATTACTTACCTAATTGCAAACATTAAGCAGAAACAGTACTGAAAAATTAAGACGTTAACCATAAATGTGTTGTTTCATTTTGCTGTTTTACTGCAAAGCATCAGTCAGAAAGCACCAGAGAAATAGGAAATATACAGATTTTAAGATTTGAACATGAAACATTAATATTTTAGGGCATGAATTTATAAAAATCCCCTTTAAGGATCCAGTCCTGCACCTTTATTTTTACTTATGTGAGTAGTCCTTATCCAAGCATTAAACTCTATTACTCTGTTCAGACTAATGGTTTCAGGTCTGGGCCTTGATGGAGGTAGATAGTCATTTACCATCTTAGTTTATGCTTATGCTTAAACACATCACTGGGCCCAATACCCCACGAGTAATCCTTAGATCCCAAGTATTATTATAGCTATACAAAATCAATTAAATTTGAATTCAGTGGGCATAGTTTGGAGATAAAGGATTGCAGGGTTGAGCGTGTTTATTGTATGTGAGATTAGCATGGGCTAGAAAGTCAGATGTCTGATAGCATTGCTAAGATAATACTTCACTCAATACTCTTTCAGTTTAATGTATTTGTTACTTTGAATAATAACTGCATTTTAAAAGAGTTGGTTCAGTTAAGTTCTATGCAGCAGTTATGTTGGTGTTTTTGCAGCATTTACTCTGTTAAATTATGGATTGCACAAAAAAACGCAAAACAAAACTCTATACAACCCATCCAATCATTACTTTCTTCCTCATTTTAGTGCATAACCTTGCAAATCCTTCCTCAAGTGACTAGCTCTATTAAACTCAATAGATCTTCTCAAGTGAGTAAAAATTGCTCTCCTGGACAAAGGTTTGCAGAATCAGGCTTTCATGCAGTAAATGTCTGACTTCCCTAAGAAACATATAGCTCAGTAAGGGGCAGAGTCAGTGGAAATTTGACGAGAGAGAGGTCACTTTCTCTCTCACACTGTAAAACAAACACAGTATATGTTTTTCTCAAGTAAGTCTTGTAAGTCAGAGTGGGCAGCTCTTCCTTGCATTCTGACAGATTTTGACTTGATATTGCACTGCAAGGATGACTGATAACCCCTTCATAAAATTAGAAACCACACCCCCACACCATCTGGCATATTACTTAAAGAAAAACATTATCCAACACGGTGGTTATCAATGTTTTCAATAAAGAAAATCTGGGCCAAATTCTTCCTTGTTTGCCAAGAAGCTGGGAATGGGCAACGGGATGGATTACTTAATGATTACCTGTTCTGTTCATTCCCTTTGGCATACCTGGCATCGGTCACTGTTGGAAGACAGGAATCTGGGTTAGATGGACCTTTGGTTTGATCCAGAATGGCCTTTCTTATGTTGCTATGCTCTTATGGCTTGATCCTGCACTCCCTAGTCTAAGAAAACTACCATTGGCAATAATAGGAGTTTTATCTCGGTAAGGATCCCAGAAACAGGCCCCTATGAAAGTTACACAGATGTAAATCCATTAAGTTCCACTGAGAGCAGAATCAAACCCTGGCTACTTAATATAAAGTATGCATGATCCCAGCAAGTAAATATCTCTAGTGTTCAAGGTCCACAACTTTACTATTAATAGCTAAGAGAATAAATCACCAAAACAGAGGCATTTCATTTACCAAAACAGAGGCATGCCAAACAGAGGCATTTCATTGACATAATTTCTGACACCTGCAAAATCTCTTTGGTGTGGTGGTTCTTACCATTCACACACTGCCTTCTCCCTTCTGTCTTGGGGTGGTAGAGTTCATTTCATCGTCTATTAGATTTGCCTCCTGCCTCATCACTGTTTGGACTGAGATGAGACTCTCCCACAGAGGGAACAATATTTTCCCTGTACATGCTGTTGGAGCATCAACCAGGAAATTCTAGTGTTACTACAATGCTAAATTCTAATGATGTATTATAAAATAACACACACATGGAAAAATTGCTATTATATTAGTTCATTAAATCACAAAGTCTAATTCATTAAAATCTCCTGTTGACTTTAGTGGTCTTTGGACCAAACCCCAGTTTAAAAATGGACAAGAATGCAGATATTATCTTCTATTAGGCCAGCTGGAAACAGTGAAGGAGGCAAGCTTTTGAGATATGTGTCTGTATTTTGCTCTCTTCTCCCCTCCCCCCACCCTCTCCCCTCCCAGACATGATGTAGGGAATGTGGCTCTGGAAAGCTTAAATACTATAATGTTATTCTTTTTAGTTACTAAGTTGCAACTCTATTCAGAAAAATGCATCCTACATGTTACTATTTTAATTTATTTTAGTAGATCAAAGTTTAAAACTTAGACAGTCTCTGAGTTTGGATGTCACAAGGGCATATTTTACACCGGATAGAAATATGATCAAACTGTCTGATTTTGCCTTGGGCTTTTGGGAGTAGGACTGATTTGTAAGAGAGATTGTATTTGTTATTGTACATTGTACTGAATTCCTGAAAGAGAGACAATGAGAATTTCATAAGCTGAGGGTGATACCAGGAATCTTGGACGTCCATTTTTTGTACACACATTGAGATGATACTTATTTGGCAGACTACAAGTAAGCACACCATTTGAGACTATACCTTTTGCACAAAAATTACATGTGAAAACGAGGACACTATACAGATATATAAGTATTTATATAACAGTTGCTTTAGTGTTAGGGCACTTTTCACATGCTTATTTAGAGAGTACAGTAATCACATTATTGGCAGAGTGTCATAGGAACGCTGAGATTTATATATTAGCTACTCCTTGACATAGTGGAAAAGTGCCAATCTGACAAAAAGAACAATTTCAACTACATTAAGGGATGACCAGAGCTAATTGCTAGCTATTTTTCTACCCATCATCAAAATGTTGTCAGTGCATCAGTGCATAAAAGATTAAAGAGAAATTACTTGATCAGCTGCCATGAAAACATTTATTTTATTAAATGAACTACCCCATCTTAAAAGAGAGTGGCATTCATCTTGTTCAGCACAGCATCCTCAAAGTTGACTTAGCGACCAGTACGTTGCAACATTTATAAATTGGGAATCAGACTTTTTCCTATATATTCACATTTCTCAACTCTGTTCTTAGGACCTGATCCTGCAAGGTGCTTAGCACCCACAGCTCTCAGTGAATTAATAGGGAGTTCAGGAAACTCCGCATTTCTGAGGCACTTGGTACCCTGCAGCTTCATTCTCTGGATCACTTCTACCTTGTGGGAAAATTGACATAATTTCTGACACCATTAGTTCAGGAGCCCTTTTGTCAAATTGCGAGTTTATTTCCAGGCTTCAGCAGTCAACAGGAGAGTTCTATTCTGGATTGCTGAAACAGCATTGTTCTAACTATTAAAATGGTAAAAATTCCTCTTCTTTCATTGATTTTAGTGGAAGTTAGGAGCCTAAATACCTTTGTGGGCCCAGATGCCAAGAGGGATACAATATAGGTGAACTGCTTTCAGCACTTTAGCACAGTTCTTACAATAACCACGTGCTCCACAACTCTGCTTATAAAAAGATACCAGTGATGGACTGAAGAAAAAGTATTTTGTATGCATGTTTCGTAATGCATTTAGATTTTCAGTGGAACTTGTTTTACAGTCAGCTGTGTTAGCAGTAGGGTAGCTCTACTCTTTTTGCTCTCAGGAATTGCACCCAGCTGGGCATATGGTTGTGAACTAATTGTATTTTATAGTGATACATCAAGATATAATATAAGCCAAGGGCCTTCAGCGCCTTACAAGTTATCTTATAATAAGCACATCCAACTTGTCATTTTGCTTATAAACTGGTGGTAGAATAAGGCTAAATGGAATTCTGAGTTGTGCAGCTGTGGTCCCATAAACCCATAGTGGTTAGTTGATGAGATTACTTTCTGGATCTTACCCGATTCATGAAGCAATATAGTATGACTGAGTTCTGCTAAATAGGAGCTTTGCCTAGTAGGGGACAGCGGATTGGAATGTGGTCGTCAGGGCTGCTCTACTGCTGGCATCACATTTCATTTCTTTCTTAAGCAAGATGGCCACTACCAGCAGGAGGCTAGGCACAGGAGTTTCAGTTTTACGGATAGTCTTTACTTTTAAACACTGTTTGCAGGTAAGCAGAATGGCTTTTCGCTCTTGTGCTAAGCAGAATTAATGCAGCTTGCTTTTGAATAGGGTGAAAAAACGGGACACCCCATGGGCTGGCCTGAGCCCACCCCCCTGCCCACCCACTCACAGGGCCAGCCTGAGGTCCCACCTCCCTGGGGCCACCTGAGGCCCTCTCCCACCCACCTGGGACTGGCCTGAGGTCCCCTCCCACCCAGGACTGGCTCAGGTGCCCCACAAGCCACTCTCCTTAGCCCTCCCTCCAGCGCAAGACTGGTGTTGCAACTCTCCCTGCCCCCACATGTACTTCCACACCCCACTAAGGGTCGCACCCCACTTTTTTTACAAAATTGTGCAAAAAAACTGATGATCAGTCGGCAAGAGCCAACGGGACAAATGCACAGTTTTGCCAAAAAAGTCGGGATGGCTGGGAGAGGGCTTAAAAAAGGGACTGTCCCGGCCAGAATGGGCCATATGGTCCCCCTGCTTTTGAACTATAGTTTCTTGCATCAAAGAGAGAGAGGTAGCCAGTGCTTACGGTAGCCAGCACTTAATGAGCTCCCAACATATAGGAAATCATTAAAGTTTTGGTCCTACGAGGTGGTGAGTACTTGCAGACCCCATTGAGTAAAAATGACAGGCCAGATACTCAGCTAGTGTAAATCAACATAGCTTTGCTCACCTTAGAGTGGAAGGATGGCCTAATGACACTGGGGTAGGACTTGGCAAACCTGGGTTTAGTTCCCCGCTCAGCTACCTACTTCTTATTATTTTACAGATAGGAGACTGAGGTACAGGATGGATTAAGTGACATATCCTAGGTATCCTTGGATATGTCACTTAATCCACCCCAGGCCTCAGTTTCCTATCTGTAAAATGGGAGCAATATTTCCTTACCCTACAAGGGTGTTGTGAGGCTACAAGCCATTAGTCACCACGAGATGTTCAGACACTCCTGTGATGAAGGCCACATACGTACCTAGATAGATGAGGTTCAAAGGGGCTATGCTGATTTACACCATCCCCACAGGATCAGTTCCACTGTCTTAGGAAATGGGCAGGATTTGCCAACAGAGGAGTGGAAGTGTTTGCTGGAGGCTACAGTTGCATAGCCTACTTAGTCTGCTTTTTTCCACTTATAAGAAAAGAGGAATTACACACTTGAGGGCATGTGGTTCCTTCTAAGGATGCTGAAGGCACCTGGCCTCTGTCTTTATGTCTCACTATGCACTCGAGGCATGCAATTATTTCACAGCCACACGCTCTGTTGGGTGTGATTCTTTGTATGTGGGGGGTGCGGGGGGGAAAGAGTCAGTTTATTTATAGAGCAGCCATGTGTGATCCATACTGTTAACATAGCTGAGTGTAAAACAGGTTCCACTACAGTCTGGATACATTATGAAACATGCATATAAATTTACTGGAACTGCGGAGTTTAGAAGGCGTGCAAAGCTATAGAAAACAGGAGACCATTACATGCTGTTAGCAAGCAGAGAGTGTAATTGATTTTTTGTATGCCAGCCACTTGCATTTTTTATGCGTATTACAGTTCTCCTTGAAGGCATCGGTGAAACCTATAAAATATCCCATTATGTCACAGAGGGCATTCCAATAGGCAGATGACCACACATATGAGATGTGTTGGAATTTAGTTACATTTCAGTCTGCATTTTGTTTATGCCAGCAATGCAGTAAGTATGTGCTCATAGCCTACAGAAACCCACTGCATGTGACACGACCTGGACTGCTTCACTTCACAAAACCAAACAGTGAAGCGGTCATTTTGTTGTTGTATATGATAAATGAAATGCCAAGTTTTCCGTCTTTGCTCTTTCTCATGGCCCTTTAACCCATGTGGTAGGCTTATTTAGGGAACGAGAGAAGCCTGGATGCAATCCCAGAGTCTGCAGTAGCTTCAGATGCCCCTCCAAAGGTTAGGATACTTCACAAGGGATTTGTTCTGCAACAGAGAGACCAAAAGGAAACCCAAACTAATTATTGCTTGGCCTTGAGTTAGTGAGACTAGATAAAGTTTATAGGAACAGCATTATTACTACACCACCATATTTTGTATTGTGTAGACCAGAGGTAGGCAACCTATGGCACTTGTGCTGAAGGCGGCACACGAGCTGATTTTCAGTGGCACTCACACTGGCCCGGTCCTGGCCACCGGTCCAGGGGCGGCTCTACATTTTAATTTAATTTTAAATGAAGCTTTTTAAACATTTTAAAAAACTTATTTGCTTTACATACAACGATAGTTTAGTTATATATTATAGACGTATAGAAAGAGACCTTCTAAAAACATTAAAATGTATTACTGGCATGTGAAACCTTCAATCAGAGTGAATAAATGAAGACTCGGCACAGCACTTCTGAAAGGTTGCCGACCCCTGGTGTAGACTCACACCACCAGAACTCTTGGAACTTCTTAAAGAGAGCTTCAATCTGTGTATTAGCATCATGAAATATTGTTATTCTGATTTCTACACCTAGATTCAATTAGAAAGTTTATTATGCCTTTCACAGGAAAAATGCAACTGAATTAAAACAGAATTGCCCCTGTATCGTACAACATAGAGAGTTACTATATTTTTCCATGAAACAAATATTAAAGAGTTAAAAATGCATATGTTTGTGTGAGAAATTCTGCATTCAATTCTGCCCTTATGCCCCGGCTGTTTTATTGGCAGGAGTCTCACAGAATTGTATATTAAGGCAGGATTTGATCCTGTTTGTATGGCTGACGCATATTCTTATACATTAATGGTGCAGAATTAAAGTGACTGTTGTGCTTATGACACAGTAAAGGTCTGATATTGTCTTTTCTACTTTAGGATATGACGATGTTTCAGAAACAAACTTGAGATCTCATAGTGTTCATTCTGCTAAACATGTTCAAGAGAATCACCCTGTACCCATTCGCAGAAAAAGAAGCATTGGTAAGAAACAACAAGCTATTTGTGCTTAAAGAACAAAATCGTGGAGAGAGGCTCCTTTGATTCGTCATGCAAGACACTTCATTGTGCAAAATAAAAAGTAGAAAGTAAAATGGTCTTTTCCTTTGAGCATGTCACTTTTCCAAAGTCAGTTGTTACATCAGTCACCTTCTGCTGGGTAATCTATCCACAAGAGACAGGCATGAATAAATTCTTTACATTCACTTTCTTGTTGCAGCATGTTAAAAGAGAGACCTTAGTTAGAAAATGCGGAGATATTCAATGTATAATTCGTAGTGTGGGGAACAACTACTGCAATGTGCTTTTTAAAAAAAACAAACCATCAACAGTTGGTAGAGTTTTCGGGACAGAAGCTCTAGAAAAGGAAACAGCTTGACTCTTTCATTCCAAACCAGTTTATCCAAAAATGAAGAGCAAGACTGAAGTGCTATGACATTAATTTCCATCATTACACAAGGGACCAGACATGTTTACAAGGCATTTTTCTAATAAGTATTAATGATGGTTTCAAACAAAAGCCTGGATATAAAATGAAGTAGATGTTAATTGACTTCAAAATTGCATTTTTATGCAACAACACTTGTTACAAGTGATTAGATCTTACTGATTTACCATTTAACTTATCTTTGGAAAACATGCATATTCTTATATGCTGTGGGTAATTCCTAATCAGTATATTTTAACTTTAGGCTAAGAACCCATGAAACATATAGCAGAGCACACTGTCAGCATGGATTTGCAGTGTGAATTGGCAACTGTACATTTATCACACTGAACCCCTCTAGAGAACAATGCTTCTGAAACCACCTGCTGCATTTGGTGCCTTATTCTGTAAGGTGCTGAATGCCTCCCATTTAAGGTCAATGGGAATGGCGGTCTTAGCATTTTGCAGGTGCTGCCTGGTATCTTGCACTATCAGGCCTTTAATGGGCCTAGTTAACAGCATTATAGGGAGTGAGAAGCATCCTTCCTCTGCTGTGATATTTACCCACTCTATAGAGTTGTTTTAAAGCTTCCTCTGGGGGCTTGCCCATCAAAACGGACCTCTTCTCAAACCAAATCAAAGCAAATGTGATCCTAGGCTTTCAAGTTCCGGGTTCAAACCAGATCACATTTTCTTCTCTTTATACTTCTGTTGAGGGTATTGAAGAGCATCCCAACTTCATCACACCCCACCAGCCTAGCCTCTTTAACTGGACAGCAAAAAACAAGCTGCCTTCAAATAAATTCTTACCATTCAAATTTCCCTGTTGGGGCTGCCATAACAGAGACAAAGCATTCTTTGCCAGCCCATCTGGTCCTGAAGTCAAGAATGTCACTTCTTGAGTAGTCCTAGCTCTTATCATCCCAGGCTGCAAGAGATTTCAGGTTTGTGGATCTTGGATTGTTCATATGTCAGCTTAATGCACTGTGACTAAGCTGTCATCTAGCAATATCTCACAACATTGCTTTATTGCACAGCAAACATTATACAGCTAACCCTCAAAAGCCTGAAACCTTTGCTTTTAAACTGGTCTTTCAGCACCAGGAAGTTGCTGTAGATTGAGACCTGGTAAAATAATTTGCTCAGCTGAACAGAGTATTATAGTCACTTTGGTCATGCTATTCTCATGGTTTTGCCTTGTTAAAAAAACCAAGCCATGCATAATTTCCCCAGCTTCATTCAGAAATAAGGCGTGCTGCCATTTGTATGACAGCTTGGGGTTAAGACCACTTCAGAATTGAAAGTTGGAGAAGGTTTTGTCATAAACAAAGGGATGGTGCATGGTGTAGAAATTACAGAAGCAGATTGTGTGCAGTTTATTAAATGTGCTTTGTATGTGTGAAACATACATAGATGTACATTATGGCCCTTATCCTGGAAAACAGCAAAGCTTCCACTGCCTTCTGTGGTTCAGGACCAGTCCCTACCCAGCTGTCTTATCAGGAACTAGTACAACAGTGAGAGTGTCAGACGGTGTCCTTGCCTGCTGTCACCTTTCAGACAGTCTGTGCCTCCCATTTATTTGTCTGCGCTCTGAGCTGCATTGGAAGTTGAGCGATGGAAAGCCCTCGTTTCGTGATCTGGGTGTTTGGAGCAACTCAGGCTTCACTCTTGGGTAGCATGCACAATTGAATGGGAGGCAAGCAGTAACAGCTTATCCAAGCCCCAGCACAAAGGCATATCGTTAATGTCAGCAATAGGAGCACAGAATACCTGTCACAAAAGCCTGGGTAGGAATCACTCTCTTAAGCACGAAGTTGTGTAAGCATGTGTGCTCTAAAGCGAGAACAGCTGTTCACCTCGAAGTTTGGGTTCTTCTGTTTGCAGAGGAAGCCATTCCTGCCGTCTGCAAAACAAGAACTGTTATATACGAGATACCTCGGAGTCAGATCGATCCCACGTCTGCTAATTTCCTGATATGGCCACCATGCGTGGAGGTGAAACGTTGTACTGGCTGTTGCAACACCAGCAGCGTGAAATGCCAGCCGTCACGGATACATCACAGAAGTGTCAAGGTGAGCAGATTATGATTGTAGGGACATTAATGTAAGAGTTTGGGAGCTTCAGACATTCTTGTGTGTATCCCGCTTAGCATCTACCTTTACCACCCTCGTCCTAGCAAAGTCAGTCAGATATCTTGCTCTCTTGTAAGTTGAGGAGATGCCTTTCATAAAATATGATTAGTGGAAAATGTTATTTTTGGATTTGATTTTCATGGATTCCTTTCATTTTCCTTTATATCTAAAAAAATAAAAAATGGTTTTGATTGTGTCTTTCCCACGATCTCTTCCAGAACAGATCTTGAATTTAAAAGATAGAATGACTCAAGGGGCGTTGGACTGCAAAATCCACTGCACAGAATTACGTTTCTTTAATTCAATATTGTGCAGCCTAAACTTGTCTTTTATATGTGACAATATAACACTTTTGATCTGAAAAAATGTCTTCCAAATTATTGTATCCCTGGGGATAAGAGACTCAAGGCTTCATGCTATATTTATTCATTAAGCAAAATCCATTTTTCCCTGCCACAGGCTTCTGGTAAATATTACATGAAGTGAATGGTATTTCTTGTATTTTGCTCTCGTTTATATCTGTGCAATTCAGTAGTTACTCTGCTGAAGTCAACGGACTTGCACCAGCATAAGTGAGATCAGAATCACATTTCATTAACCTCTGGGCCCCATGTTGACTGCAAATTCTAAGGTCAAAATCCTGTTTTTTAAAAACTCAAATATGGATTTGGCTGGGAGGATATAATGAGTGCAGCAGCCACTGTGGTTTATTGAGTAATTATAAGAGGTGCTGCTAACACGTTTATTTGGTCATCGCACATTCCAAGTACAAAGTGTGACATCCCAACCAATTATGAATTATCTGAACCCACAAAAACGTGTCTGAGCAGAAGTCTTTTTAAGGGGTGAAGAACAGTTTCACACTTTGATAAGCTGGAAAACATCTGAACAGATTTTTTCAGTCTTTCCAAAAATAATTATACTTTACACTTACATGGCATCGTTCCTTTGTGGATCTTGATATGCTTTACAAATATAATTAAAAAAAAAAGGAAAAGAAAAAAAATCAGGGACAACACAGTTAACTGCTGGGCTGAGAACAAAGTGGAGAAGTCTAAGCCCCAAAGTTTAAGCCATTTCAAATAGAGACTTAGAATGAAAGTGCCTCCCTACCTGTAATCATAATGTCACTGATGAGGGCAATGCTATCATCTTTGGGCCCAGTCCTGCTCCCACTGAGTTCTCTGGGCCAGATTCTCTCGTTAATATGCTGACATGGTGCAAAGAGGTGAAAATCAGGCCGCATATGCCGAGCAGAGAATTTCCCTGGCTGATGAGAATTCCCTGTTGGTGCATCTGTACCACAACCTAGTCTCCACTCCTCCATCTCCCATTGAACTGTAGGGGGCAGGGAGTGCGTGAGCCGGGTAGTCTGCCACAGCAATCCCCCACTGGCATAAGATGTATTAAGGAACATAAGCCAGTGATAGAGTTTAAAACTTAGGCAGCAGCTTTAAGTGATGTCATCTCCCCACCATTACTGCACCAAGGAATCTGCCTCACTGTCTCACACAATTCAGTGATGCAGCATTGGTCTCTTCAGGATGACATTCATTGTATTACTGGGGTAAGTTAAAAGTAACCCTATCAGGCAAGATGATTTTTATGGCAGCATTAATAAGTTGACACCAATAGTATTGATATACACGTCGGCCTGTTGTTCAGAAAATTCCAAGGCAAGTCCCTTGCTCCAAACAGTAATTAAGTAGCAAGAAGGACAAGAGGTCAAACAGAAACAGGATGCTCATTGTCGAGGTTGCCCGCTGACCCCACAGTCACATCAGAAATCTCTGAACAGAATCTGTATTTGTTTCCTCCAGAGTCGGTTCTCTCATAGGCTTCGATATAATTAATTGTTGGATGAGCCTTTTGGAAATATTGTATTTAGAGCTCAGTGGGTGTGCGTGCCATTATCTAGCAAAGGCCTGCATGAGGGTCCCAGGAAAGGTAGGAGTTGTTTTGGGGGGCTTGTCTGGGTTATTCCTGGAATGCAGTTGAGAGCTCTCTTGTTTTTTCCATGATGTCAGGCTGGATAAAAGCGCCCTTTTGATTAGGACTGGAAGGGCTTCCCTCCTTCCCCTTTCATTGACAAGGTGGTGAGATCATAGCATGCCTAGTCACACTGCAAAAATGTCCACCCAGAAAGGTCAGTGAGTGGGTTTGCAGATGTATTATCTCACAGGCCAAAGCAAAGGAGGTTTCTTTATGCCCTTGTGGACAAAGTTATCATTTATCAATAAGTCAGTGTTAGGGCTGGAATACAAGGACTTAATGCAGGTGCAGTGAAGGTGGGTGCAGGCGTTAGGGACATTCCTCTCCTTGGATTTGATCCTAAGGCCACTGAGGTCAATGGAAAGCCTCCCATAGTCTTCAGTATTCTTTGGTTCAGACCCCTTGTACACCAGGCAGGGGGCTGCTGCAGTCTAGCTGGGGAGCAAAGCAGTGCTCTGGGCCAGCACTGCGGGTGGCACTGGCCTCCCACAAAGGGGCAGGGGAACAGGGGTGCTTTGACCTTTCTCCACTTGCGCATGAGCCAATGGACCTGGCTGGCATTAATACAGCCTGGCACAGACTGCACCCCTTCAGAGGGTGATAGAGCTCACACTCCAGGATATGCTCCCTTTGGGGCTCCCTCTGCCTTCAGGCCCCTCTGAAATCTCCCTACCTCCACATGCAGCCAATGGTTTTAAGAATCACACTGTGATCCTTTATTCTTAGCTTTTAAAAAAAGCCACCTGATACTATGGAATCTCTTTCCTCGCTAACCGATCAACAAAAAGCAGGGTCTGAGAAGTGGGGCTGCTGCTTGGCAACACAGAGAGCACCTATGTCGGATGTGTCTCCCTTTCCCCACAGGAATATGTTTTAAACAATCTAATCATACCTAGCATGACAGAACATCTGTGTGATTGAAATGAAATGCCTGTCTAAAGTCATTCTCCCTCGTTGACCCTCACATGCTTATAAGCACAAGTTCTATTGCTTGTATTTTTATGCTAACATACTCAAGGATTCAGTAATTGGAGCAGACTTGAAGTGTTTGCCGCTTCTTCTTCTGAACCTCTGAGTATCTTTTCTGACCAGTTTTCAGAGCGGTAGCTGTGTTAGTCTGTATCAGCAAAAAGAACAAGGAGTCCTTTTGACACCTTAGAGACTAACAAGTTGATTTGGGCATAAGCTTTTGCAAACTGGACACCATTAAATTAGGCTTGAATAAAGACTGGGAGTGGGATGGGTCATTACACAAAGTAAAAACTATTTCCCCATGTTAATTTCCCCCCTACTGTTACTCATACATTCTTATCAGCTGTTGGAAATGGGCCATCCTGATTATCACTCCAAAAGTTTTTTTTCTCCTGCTGATAATAGCCCATTTTAATTGATTACTCTTGTTATAGTTGGTATGGCAACACCCATTTTTTCATGTTCTCTGTGTATATATATCTTCCTGCTGTATTTTCCACTGCATGCATCCGATGAAGCAGGTTTTAGCCCATGAAAGCTTATGCTCAAATAAATTTGTTAGTCTCTAAGGTGCCACAAGTACTCCTGTTCTTTTTGCTGACCAGGCTACTGCAAACTCTGAACCACGGTGCAAAAGCAAATTGCTCAGTCCTGCAGAATTTTGACTTTGGGAATTCCTCTGTGATTAGCACATGGCAGGGAGTCCAATCGCTCCCTAGTGCCAGCTGGTGGAATGTGATTTTTTTAAAAAAAATGTCACTTGGGGAAATATTTTCTCTAACTGTGCCTGTTGCCTCAAGAAAACTCAATTCATAATGCTTAAAGGGTCCATTGGTTTTATATTCGTTCCAGAAATATGTCAGGTAGATGAAGTATTTAACCAGTCCAAGGACCTGGAATATCCCTTTGTTTGGCATTTCCTGAAGTTTACATAACTGGATCAGTCCAATATCAGTCATGAAAAAAAACACCTTTCCATTCAGCAGATCTGCCAGTGTGTTCCTAGCCAAGACAACAGATGTGGACATTATGGAGCAAATCCTGTTCCCAATGCCAAGCCTGAGTAGCTGAGCTGGGTGCTAGGGATCTCTGCAGGAACAGCAGGGAGCAATCTTCCTTTCCAATCTGTGGAGCAATAGCAGAAGGGCTCCATCCACTATCCTTAGCTGTAATAGCTGTGATGGATTTGAAGCTGCTCTGCATTAATTTATGAATATGGCACATTGACCTGGTTAATGGGATGTTTACTGTATGGATATGCTGGTGTAATTCAACAGGGGGTTGCTGGGAAAGACAAGCAGGAAGAGAAAGAGTAGCCCGAGATAAGCCACTTCAGCAAACCAACACTTGAGAGTCATTCAGAGACAGTACCAGGGCAGGAAAGGGCAGATATGCAAGAGATCAAAAGAACTCTCACTGTTTAAAAAGGAGCATTTCCTCAAGAGAAAGGGGTAGTTGCTTAGGAGAAGCATACTGAGGGCTGGTCTACACTACGGGGGAAAATCGATCTCAGATACGGAACTTCAGCTATGTGAATAACGTAGCTGAAGTCGAAGTATCTAAGATCGAATTACTCACCATCCTCACAGCGCGGGATCGATGTCTGTGGTTCCCCCTGTCGATTCCGCAACTCCATTCGGGTTGGTGGAGTTCCGGAATTGATATAAGCGCGTTTGGGGATTGATAACGCGATATATCGATCCCCGATCAATCGATTGCTACCTGCCGATACGGCGGGTAGTGAAGACGTAGCCTGAGATGCGGGGACCTGATGGGGGTATCTGCCTTGTTTAACGTCAAAGGATGA
Organism: Chelonoidis abingdonii; assembly: GCF_003597395.2. Taxonomy (NCBI): domain Eukaryota; kingdom Metazoa; phylum Chordata; order Testudines; family Testudinidae; genus Chelonoidis; species Chelonoidis abingdonii. Next base: position 13,171,454 of record NC_133777.1, read on the forward strand.
TAAGCCTTTAGGTAAGACAAACAAGCAGATAGAGCGTTCCTTGTTTTAAAATTCTTTTTCTTGAAATGTCTTGTTCCTTCTGTTAAAAGAAACAATACTTTGGTTTTAAGAAGTCTGGCTGATCCCTGGATATCACTAGACTCCTGAAGGAAAGAACTGAAGGTACCCAAGTTCAGTTAGACCTGCTGGGTAAGAATGGTTGCTCCACAGAGTGGTGTAGTCCATGGCCTGGTGTAAGAGACGGAGAAATGCAGAATTGCACTCCTCCATGGGTTAAGGTATGAAGACGGGGATAGATGACAGATGTGTGTTGCTTGGTGCACTGCTGGAAGGTGTTCAGATACTGTGGTGATGAGTGCAGTATAAGAACTAGTATAATATAGTAGAGAGCAGATGCATTCAGTGAGACCAGAAAGGAAACAGGTGCAGCTAGCCCGGTAACTGTGATGATAGCCTCCACAGTCTTTGTATCCCCCATCACATGCAGGGGTCAGTGGCTGGTGAGTCCCTACAGCAGAAAATCCAGCAAGCCTACACTCACAAAGCCTGCATAGCTCCCCTATCTGGCCTCCTCTACACTGTGCAATGGAACTGTAGTGGTTCCTCTGTCAGCAAGACCTTCTGGACTAATCATGCGTATCCTGGTAGGCTGTCCATAGGGTCACACATGTATGGTTTAGGGACCGTGGATATTTAGGTAGCAAGACACCATCTGTAACAAAGCATTTCTTGAGGAGTGTGGTGCGTTCTTATCTCTTCAGTGTCCCTGCCAGTGTCCAGGGCCAGGCCATAGTTTCCCTCTGAGGTAGGTTTAGTGCTTCCAGCCAAAACAAAAGTCCTCCCCTTCCAGGGCAACCACACGAATCCAAAGCAAAATGGTCTTCTGGTCCTCCCCAGGTTCAACAATCCTCCATCCTGAGGCAAAGCTAATCAGATCCTCTATCCTCACTGGGCTAAGTATTCTCTTTTCCTGTGACTCGGGGCTAAATGGCTCTTTCCTTGGTCCACCGTGGGCCACAGCTCTCTCCCCATTCATGCAGAGGAGTGAAAAAGGGACTTCTTCCTACTCTTTCTGGAAGCACCAGTCTGAGCCCCTAGACTGTGTGCCAAATCAGACCTCAAGCCCTCACCAATACTGTTTTACTCTATACTTTTTCCTTCATGTGCTTTGTCACTACCCTGGGTTTCTTTCACTAGGCCTCCTCTTAGGTCCTTGCCACAGCCTCTTCCAAGCTGTTTCCTCTGCTCTTTTGGTGAAGAGCCACACATCAGGTCTGATCTGTCCTCGGTTTCTCCTCTTCTGAGGAAAAGCTGCTCCTTATATTCCCTGATGCTTCTTCCCATCATGCCTTGCAGCATCATACAATTTCCAGTGTCCCTCTAGGGACTACATCTTTCAGTATTCTCTTGTTTTGTTCTGAAATGGGACCAGGCAATACTTGATCTTTAACTTCCCTTTAAGAGCAATTACAAACCCTATAACTGGTAGTGTTATAATCGTTCTTATTCCATATAATACAATTGTGTGATGACTTTTTGACCTACTATAGGCAAATGCACCTTGCTTGAGCAGTAGTTTGACTCCAGATGACTTCTTTGTGTCTAGTTAAAACCCATCAGACCTCTGTCTTCATTCTTTAACTTGACCCCGCAGTTGCAATTTTTAGAATTGCCCGGGTCCATAGAGCTTCATTCCATCAGACCGTTGCTAATCCACTTCTGAACTAGAGCAAACTGATGCCTTTGTTAGTCATTTCATTTCTGAAAAGCGCCCTAATTCAGGATTTTATTTCATGCCTGGTATGTTAAACAGGGACCATCCAAGTGGGCTTTGTTGTTGTTGAGTGTTATAATAAAAGTCATCTCCCATGCTGAGAGGTTTCTTGTAAGTTCTTGTACAGAATTAATTTTGTTGTTATGCTGGTGGGGTTCTCAGGGTTTTCATGCCCAGAGTCCTGCCTTTTTCCTATGCTTGAGTCCCTGATTTCCATGAGATTCTGCATTGCAGCCTGCCTGGGAAAACTCATTACCATTCTTTATGTATCACTGTTGAACAATTTGAAACATTGCCTTCCCCTTGGAGCTGAGGATACCATCAAGTGTTCCCACCAGACCAGATATTTTTATCTGAGCAACATAACTTTCATCTGCCCTCCTTCCTCTCTTCTTCACACTCCCTCCTCACACACAATAGGAATGTGGAATAGAGACCATAGAGGTACAAAGCATAGACCCTAACCTCCCTATTATGGTACAATTATTTAAATGTAATATTTGGGGGAGATTAAAAAAAACCACAAATGGATCTTATCTCCCCCACCGTTTTTATAAGTAATATTTTTTATTGTTGTAGAAGGTTCTTGGTTTTGTTGCATTAGAGAAAGATGAAAGAAGTCCATGCTGAAATGATGGTTTGCTGAGGACTAACCATTTCAAAGCAATAGGTAGTACACAATAGTGTGTGGTTATCCTTCTCTTGGCAAGCAGCAGGATGAGGGGAAAAAGAATGCCAACCTAGAGTTGTATCCTGTGATGTAAAATGCCATGGCTATTTTACATCAGCTGAGAATCTGGCCCAGAACCTAATGTTTTAGCTTAGCATTAATTATAGATCCCATGGTGGCAGCAGGTGTTATGAGACAACACAAATTTAGGAATTTAATTGCATTTGATGTTGCTTTAGCTTGAGAAATTTTAATGTTTACAGCACTTTATAAATCTTCAACCTTCACTTATGTTGCCTGAAGGAGAAAGAGGAGTTTGGGGGATGCTTTTTTGTTTGTTTTAGTCTACATTGCACTTCACTAAAAACTGTAGCTTTTAATTGGTCAATGTGAGGTACGTTATCATCACAGAGTCTCTAAGTATCTCCTCCTACATCTTCCAGTGTGTGTAGCACAAAGTAAGGGGTGGAAGGCGTGTATATATAGTCGTCTCAATTTGGAAAAAAATAGGGATGGCCTAAAATAAAGTTAGATTACAGTTTTAGTGGCAAGTAATTTTTGATGACGCTGGTTAATTCCAACAATTGGAATAAGCATAGCAGATATCAAAGCCATTTCATAATTGCTGGGTCGCTTTCTATGTCTCTGGTTATAGAGGTCTTAATCCCTGTTTGTTATTGTGAATTTTAATTAGTAATCCTTTGATGCTGGGTGACTCAGATGTACCATACATTTTCAAATCTTTGCATTCAGAACCTTGCTAGAGTTATACTCTGATAGAAGAGCCTGAAACATATTGCTGTGACCCATAGTTGACCCTTCAGCAGAGCATTCTGACATGTTAGAGCCAGCTCTAAATCTTTTTGTATGGAAATCTGACAGCCTCAGAAAATGTCTTTAATGTGGACATTTTAACTGCTGCATCTGTCTGTGCAGAACTATTGTTTGCTGGGTAAATGCAAATAGGTTCCAGATCTTGTTGACAAAGGGGGCAGTGACTGAAATGTGGGTTTGAAATCTTGGCTCTGTTGAAGTCAGTGGCAAAACTCCCACTGATTTTAACAAGGCCCAGTATTTCACTCTCGTTCAGATGTCCGTTGGTCATGTGTGTCTAGAAAGCCAAAGGATGGTTTCTGACAATTGAGAAGTATAATCCCCACCTCCATGTTATGAGAACGACTTGCCGCTTTTGGAAAGACAGAGGGTCAATGTTTTCTCAGTGCTAAGATCAAGGAGCATTAAAACTCCCAACAAACAAATCCATACACAATTAGGAAAAGAGTCTATTAAAATTTTTGGACACTGATCATTTTTTAACAACCCTGCCTATTTCACTGATATACAGATTGACTGGTGCTATGTTCTCCAAGCACCACATGTGTGTCAATCATCTGGGCTGTGCAAGGGATCAGAGACCCAGTCTCTCGATTTCTCTGTCTTTAATTTATATAAAATAATACAGTATCCGCACTATTTGGTTTTATTGCTCTCCATGACAGCCCATGTTTATAGCCTTCTACAGGCAAATGGAAGGCACATTTTGGATGTCTCCCTAGTGCCGAGCAGTGTTGAAAAGCAAAGCAGCTAGAAGATTCGCCTTTGGGTATGGTTCTTCCCTCAGCATAAGAGCCTATCTATATTGGTTTCACTCAGGTTTAATCTCAGTGGTGGTTGCACAGGGCACTAAGAAGGTTAGGCTGGCTAGTGTGGATGGGGCCAGTGCATGTTAGAACAAGATTTAAAATGTGTGTTCTATTTTAGCTCTCTTCCTGAGCTAGAATATGGTCCATGCTAGCCCACCAAACGGTGTTAGAACCTGTTTGTTCTGTACTTGTACTTGAACCTGAAATGTACCTGGAACCTAAATGCTAGTGAAATATGTACTCAGTGTGTCTGAAGAGGGAACATTTCCATACAGTAGAGAGAGAACATCAAGCAAGATGGATGTATCTCAGCAAAGACTTTAAAAAAAGCTTTTAATCTCCTTTTCATTTTCTTCCTAGTTCTCCTTTAAAGGTAAGTGAGCTCTCATTCACCAGAGATCCTGCAAGAAGCTTATAGGACAGAGAGAAGACATCCCTTATGGGAGATCATTAAGATCTAGGTTCTCAAACAGCACTGGTGCTTTTCCATATCTTTGCTGTTTGCCTTAGTCTTAAAAACAATGAGTAGTTCAACATAACCATGGTGAAATGTTGTAGAGAGAAAAATGTATTAGAATCTGTAAATTCAGTAGCAAATGCAGATTTGAGACTGAATATGAAACTTTACCTTGACTTAGAAAAATCCTGAAATATAGAATTGCTCAAATCCCATGAATGGGAAATCAAGCTCTTGAGGGGGGAAAAACCTGGTCTGTTTAGAACTGCTGAATTTGTATAAAGGATGTGTCATGAAATAAGTATGTGATGCTCTGCCAGGATAGAGGTGGCTTATATAGATATGTAACCACCTGTCTTAAGTCCTGTTATGCATTAAAATGTCTAAGTACAAACACCATTCTTTTTTTTTTTAGGTGGCAAAAGTGGAATATGTTAGAAAAAAGCCAAAATTAAAAGAAGTTCTGGTGAGGTTAGAAGAGCATATGGAATGCACCTGTACATCATCAAATTCTAATTCAGATTATCGAGAAGAAGAAACTGGTATGTCATCCTTTTATTTTAGTACACATACTTTTATCAGATGGGAACTTGTATTTATAGTAAAGAGTGTGGACCCAACCCTGCTCCCATTGAACTAAATGGGAAAGCTCCCCTTGACCTCATTAAGAACCCCTCCGTTTCAAAGATGTGGAATTAAAATAGGATATGGGTTATATAGAAGAATTTGGATTCAAAGTTGAAATTGCAGCAGTTTTCTTTAGTGCAGCCTTTAAACGTAAAATGCGTAACATAAAAATCTTGCCTAACTAATTTGAAGGTTATACTATTTGTATCTTGCTGGTAAATTCTATCAAGTAATGACCCTTTTGAGATAAAGTTAAGGCTGACAATTTACTTTACTAAAGGGAAAACTAAGTTTGAAATGAACAGAATATTTTATTTAGAAAGAATTTAATTATTCAAAAGTAAGGAATTTTGAAATTGTTTCCTACTGCAGCTTTTATTCAGTTTCCATTTCTCTACCCATCTTTACAGAGATTGTTGCCAGTTGTCACATTAAATGTATGCCTGGCTTGTTGAGAATATGAATGACAGAAAAGGGGATTTATGACTGTGTGGGGGAGGAAATACTTACTTTCAAAGTGGCTTTCATAAAACTATGGCCCAGGTTCTCTCCTGTACCCAGATCCACTGATCTCAGGGGCTAGGAGGCATTCAGGAAGATGGGTATGGAGCAAGCTGCCCAGGCCTTGGCCCAGCCCTGGTGTAAATTAGAGCAGTCTGGCAGCTTAACTTTAAATTATGCCAGGTCACTGGAGACCCTAAAGGGTCATACACCAGTTTTAGACTTGGTGGAGTGCAGGTGCCCCCCGGGGGTGAGGCAGTCAGTGTTGCAGCTGGTGATGGTGGATAATGTAGAGGGAGGACAGGTACAGGTAGATCTTTGGCCTATCTGTGGCAGGGTTTTTTCCTGCAGTCTGCAGTCGGAACATACATAGGGTTATTGTATGATGTCTTGCCTGTATCAGGAGATAAAGTAGTGTTTTCTGTTGCTGAGAAAACAGTTGGCCTGATAAACCACTAGGTTATCCCAGTTTGATGCCTGTGTAACTCCATTGCAGTCAACCAAAACACAAGATGTTATAATCTTTAGATGTAAGTGGGAGGATGATCTGGTGAAGGATCAAGTCTTAACTCCATGTGGCTTAGGGGACCTGATCCAAAGCCTACTGAAATCACTGGAAAGACTCCCATTTACTTCAGTGGGTTTGGGGATCAGGCCCTAGCTCGTTAGCTAGTTTATAAATTTGTCTGTAGAGTTTTGGCAGGGAGAGTGGATTTCTGGACTCTATGTTAGGAAGGGATTGGACAATGATAAATGAAGGGATGGGGCATCTCTAGGTAGTAGCTAGCCGATGGCCAGGGTTACGGGTGAAAGCTAAGGTTGGTCGAGGAATCTTAATTTCTGATTTCCGTACTCTTGAGCATTTTATTGTTATTATTTAACTGTAACATTCATCCATTTCTCCCCTCCCCCCCCATGAAAAAAATTGCAGCCACATTTCTCTATCTGAAAGTCTTTTGTCTGACAGTTTCCTTGGTGTGGGTTTGGGCATTTTTCATTATTATTCTTATTAATTATTTTATTTTTCCTGGCGACCTCTTGCCGTGGAACATTTTGGTCAATAAATTCTGCGTGTGCCCATGGATACGATAACTGCCCTAGAGACTCTGACCGGGCTGGGGGAGTATCTCTGCCATGAGGGATTTTTCAGAGGTTGTACTCCTATTGATTACACAAGGCCTGATTCTCCTCTCACTTGTACCATATAACTCCATCGTGCCAGATCCTCAGCTAGTGCAGATCAACTCCATTGATATCAATGGAACTGTGGCAATTTACACCAGCCGAGGATGTGGCCCACTGACTTCAGTACAGTTACTGCTGATTTATACTGGTGTTAAGAACAGGAGAATCAGGCCCAAAGTGTCTGAAATTTTTATAAGGCAAGTAAATAGGTGAAACTTCCCTGTTTTGGGATTTCTGACAAATAGAAAACTTGCTAAGGGTTCCCCAGGCCTGAGTTTTAGGCAAGTTTCTTGATGCTATCTCCTCCCCCCGATGACACACCTTTGTCTAGGAGGTCCAGGCTTCCCAGTTATCCTGTATATTTTTATTCTGGAGCGTAGAAGTGGGCAGCCCATTGGGCTGATGTCACTGAGGTGGGAAAGCAACTGGCTGGCTATTTCTGGTGCTGGCTCTAATTTGCCTCAGTTTCCCAGCAGAGGTTACAATTTCTGTCAGATGCCTGGCAGAGATTGTAACTTGGGTGAGCACACCCGCTGGAAGTTACCATGTCCTGCAGACACCTGGGGTAAATTCTAACCTCTTCAGAGGACATCTCACTAGCACAGGTTCTTAGCAAATGCAAGGCTCATGAGCTGCAGTTTTATATTTATTGGACTCAGAAGCTCATGTCAGTCGAATTTACCTAGCTATTTGTCTTACAAGAGTGTTCAAGTTCTCTTGACATGCTTTGCTTTACTTATAACCTCCTCTAGGCCTCTCAGGGAAGTTATAATATACATGGAGAGCTGAAAAATTAGGCCTATGCACTCGCTCTCATTGAGCACCAACAGGTAAATCAAGCTGGATGATTTTAGTCCAAGCTAGTTTGAGTTACGAATGGACCAAAACATTTAGGAAAAATTGGTGGCTTTTCATATTTTTGTAAATTGTTCTATGTTCCATACATGAAGAATCTTATCTAATCAACTTTAACTTTCCAAAATGTTTATTGTGGACAACGACTAAGCAGTTGAATTTTCAAGATGAAAAACTTGTGCGTATGTGAGAAAAATGGGAAGTCAGTTCAGAATCGGGCATATGAAGAAAATGATCAGAATGGCAGAAGAAAATGATTCATATCCATAGTTATAGGTGAGAAAATGTTATGGATGGCAAGTTTAAAATAACTAAACTACAGGGACTGAAGGCAAATGTTGAATACAATATGCTAACAGTAGTTACAAGGCAGATCTATCACCACCAACACCATCCTGGGTTACTGGACCTTTGCTTTTATATAATTACTCTCCTTATGCAAACATTATTTCAACATCGGAAGTTATAAAGAAATACCTGTAATGCAAAAGATTGTGAGTATTCTATGAGAGATAACAACTTGAGTGTTTATTACTTCAGTTTTCAACAAAATGCATTATCTTAGGGCTTTTTACCAGCCTACCCTTATGTTAACAGGAAGGCCTAGGGAAACAGGTAAAAAACGGAAACGAAAAAGGTTAAAACCAGCATAAAAACTACTGGAACTATTTGCTAATCAGGTAGGACCTATATGCTGAACACCCTAATGGCACAAGTAATGGAAAATGTAATCAAATATCATCACTCCAGCTTAATCATTGTTCAAAATCTTGACACTTGCTACCTCAAGGCTGCAAAGAGATTAGACGTGATTGGCTTTGATAATTCTACCTGCTTGGTATTTTCCCTTTAAGCTACACATCACCATAAGCATCTTACATTCTTCAGCTACTTCCTCCTCTTGCATTTTATTTATTTATTTATTGAGGGAGCTAATATTTAAGCTTCTTGGAAATCTCAAGTTGCATTTCCTCTGCTTTTTGTTTCATTATTGATTTCTGAAGTCTAAGCATCCCATAATAATGCATGAATGAATTGCCAGGTTACAAATGGTTTAGGTTCCAAGCAGTCGGCTGTGAAAGCATAGAATATGTATAGTAAATCTTATTACATGCATGACCATCAAACATTTTTTAGCCCAAACTGGGGACTGATTAAATATGCATCTGAAATTATCGGAATCACTGCATAATTTACAAAACAAGAGGACACCTGTTCTTCTGTAACAAGGCCCTGTATCAGAGAGCTAAGAACCTTCATTGGTCTGAGGGCTTTCAGAGGAAGAATAGGATGCAAAAATAGGATGTCATCAAAATTTATAAGGTTTACATTGTAGGAAAAAAACAAAACAAGAAACCCCTCAATACAAAAGAATGGCTTGATCAGCACAGTAGCGAAGTTCGATGTGACAGCTGTAAAATTTCAAAATTAAATACTGATTTTATATTTCTAAAATATCTGAAGTCATATGAGCTGCAACAGTTGCAGATGATTCTAGTGTTCTGAGTGGGATTTAATTTGAATTTGCAGTAAATGTATCTAACTGCTGGATGATGGGGAATTTAATAATTCAAGCACTTTATTTTTTTTTTAAACTTTTTTGCACATGAACTCCCAATGTCAGATTTCATTTATATGGATGTATCTTTTTGAAAGAATGCTAAACTTGATATCCTGTTTCAGATTAACAGGTATTTATTGGGAGTAGTATGATAGAAGCAAAGATTTTGTAAAATTCAACTTTAAAAGTCAGCATGTAAACTCAATCAAAACAGCATTTAGAACTTCTTGTCCCAGGTTAGTGAATTTCATGCAGAATAGTTTTTTTTTTAAAGTCATCTCAGAGGAAAGGTCCTGTGATTCTAATCATGGAGTTATTATATCTTTTTTCTCTCCTGCAGATGTAAGGTGAAATAAGCTAGAAAAAAAAAGAACTTCTCTCTGGGACATGGATGTACGTGGTTTGTTACATTCCTGAACCTACTATGTATGGTGCTTTATTGACTGTATACTTTATTTGTTCTCCTATGTGAAACAAACTGGCTGAAAAGAACACTTAATGAGAACAAAGAGACAATGTACATTTGTTTAATGTGACATCAAAGCAAGTATTGTAGCACTCTGTGAAACAATAGGAAGCTTCCCTGTCCAAAAAACCACAAAACAACAAAACAAACAAAGACAATAAAAAAACACAGTTGAATGAATGGAGGATCCCAAAAGTACAAAACAAAAAATAAAAGAGGAAGAAGAAGAAGAAAAAAGACAAAAATCTTAAGTGAATAGTGGATTTCTGTCAGAGCAGTCAATGGTGCTTTATGTCAAGAAATGTGCCTGCTTTCTTGAAGAAGATGGATGGACACAAATGGACTTCAGGCACAAAAAAACAGGAATGTATCAAATGATCAAATGCCACGCAAACACTATAGAAACAGTACATCCTTGCTTGGTGGTGTTTTAAAGTCTATACAAAAAAAGAATACCTTCTGGGGAGCCTTAAATGGATTTTTTTTACACCATAAAGTGATTATTAAGCTTTCTTTTTACTCTTTGCCTAGCTTTTTATTATCTCTTGGACTACATTTATCAGTAACACATATAGAAGACTGGTGTAACAGTAAGCAGAACACAAACATTATGGTATTTCTCCTAGTGGGATGCAAACTAATGAGATATATTAAAATAAAAATGGTATACCTATGCATAATTTTCTAGACGTTTCTTGGTTTATGTCTCCCAACCTCCCCCGTAATTTAAAGCATTTAAAAAAACCTGATGTGTGTAAACAAATCATAGGATATCCACACAAATATCCTTTTTTTTCTTTGAGACTTATGCCAGTTGCCTAATAGTGATATTGTGTTAGCAATTGCCATTCTTATCGGTATACAAATACTTTTATTTCACATGTTGGCGCTATGTGAAATGTACAAATTCTTGTATCCGCATTGTACAATGTCATTGTGGCATGGGAAAGCCCTTGCTGCAAATAGTTGAACAAAACCTAAAATTCTTTATTTTTGGTAAAATGTTATGCTTTATGTGTATTCAACAGAAATATGTGTTTTGTAAAGGTGAAGTTTGTATTTTTATCTAAAATTAACAGTTTTATATACCTAAGAAAGCCTGCTATGTTTTCTTGAACAAAAAAGAAAAGAAAAAAAAAAGCATTTTGTGGTCATATTTTTGTAGTTGAATAGCCCAAATAACTTCAAAATATATTTTAGGTATAGCAGGGCAGATAAAATACTCAGGCACCAACTCCTACATTTTCAAAGTGCCGAAGAATTTAATTGTTCAGCTCCTCCAGGGACTATAATGGGAGCCACATGCCTAATTCTTGTCTGCTGCTTTGGAAATGTAGGCCTGTGCCATATAGATCATGGCTACCCTGTTAGCCAAAATCACTGCCCCAGCCTGGTGGTTTAGATGATATGCCCTTTGTGTTACAGTATTTGGATTATCACATTGGACATGTAAAATAAACTACTAGGTTCTTTTCTTTATGAAACATCTCCAATAAGGCTTCTCTTGCTGTCAGAAGAATCTGTTCTAGGGGCCAGTTTGTCACTTTTGTGTCTCAGTCATAGAATATCAGGGTTGGAAGGGACCTCAGGAGGTCATCTAGTCCAACCCCCTGCTCAAAGCAGGACCATCCCCAGACAGGTTTTTGCCCAAGATCCGTAAACAGCCCCCGCAAGGGCTGAACTCACAACCCTGGGTTTAGCAGGCCAGTGCTCAAACCACTGAAAGATTTCTCTCTCCTTTGTACATCATGACAAAAGAGCAAGTCTTGAGGATAATGTGTCCACCCTGAATTAAAAGTCTTAAATGTGAATGAACTCCAGAGCTTTAAGATGTAACAAAAAAAAAGAGAGATTTTGTTAACACATCCCCCCCCCCCACTATAGCTATGTCCAATTTCAACCAAACAAAGCAATTTTAATGAACAGGCATTGGTTTCAACTGCTAATGCAGGGATAGAATTAGTCACTATCCTGTTTGCAATCATCTTCCCAGTGTATTACATTTAGCACCAAAACTGGAAATACATTTACTAAAACTATCTGTGCTTGTTCTTCACTAAGTGTACTGTTCACAATGTTATGCCCATGAATGTATGTGTCTGCGTTTAAAAGAAAAGTGTATAAATTGTAATTTATATATTTATGTTTCGGTGGGATGTCAATAGTGTTGCTCAGTTTTTGTTTTTTTTTTTCTTTTGGGGGTGGTTGTCTAAAATAGCTAATGAAAAATATCGCTATTAAAATCATGTAGATGAAAAATATTATGTGGCCCACTCAAACATTGTGGAAGTTTGAAGGGATGCCAAAGTCACTTAAGTGGAATAATGCATGAGTGAATTTTTCAACTAAGGTTGCACTGGCACAATAGGGATTAATTTAAATCACTTACCTGGGCCAGATCTTCAGACAGTTTACTTTGGTATAGCCCCATCGATTATAATGGCGCTGTGTATTTATACCACCTGAGTATGTTTAATCCTGATGAAAATGCAAGTAACAGGCATGCATTTTCCCGGTGCCAACATAGAAATCTATTATGCCAAGTTTGAAAGGAGGAGAGAATGAAGACTGAATGAAGAATTTTCTGGTAATTATTTGTCTGAGATTTGAAATCTGTAATTCATTTTGTTACCAGGCATTAGAAGCATACAAAGTCTTTATTTTAAAACCCAGTGTTTACATGGTCACAGCAGCAATCATCAAAGTCTTAGGACCAGATTCTCAGCTGGTGTAAACTGACAAGCTCTATTGACTTCAGTTTACATCAGCTGAAGATCTGGACCACAGTCTTTAAAATATTGCTGAATGTTGTAATTTGTGCCATTGATTCTATTCCAATTGAAATTCTATCTGCAAGCATTTCCAGCATTACTGTCTGTTGAATCAGTCCTCATCTATTTCTGTGATAAAACAAATATAACCAGGAAGAACAGTAACATTAAGGCTTGTGACTCAAAATAGCATAAACAAGGGACAGTAATTCAAAGTTAAGTTGGGCATTTTGAGGGCCAGATCCTCAGTTCACGTAAATCAACAGCTCCACTGATTTCAATGGAGTTATGCCAATTTACACCACTTGAAGGTCTGGTCCTCTACCCTTTACTCATCCCCTTTGGTCTCAGGTCTTGCAAGGATCACAGATAATTGCGTATGGTTAAAGTAACATCATGTTCCAACACTTCAAGCACCATAGATGAGTTTGAAAAAGAGTGTCAGGCTTAACTTTGAATTTCCATGCTTTGCAATGGTTTGTTTCACCATTGTGGCTGTAAATTAAACAGTTTTCTGTGCATTCACAAACATTGTGCAGTGGTGTCTTATCTCTGCTTCCAGTATCAATACAGGAGGAAGTTGTTTATGATGTCAGAGAAACAGGAAGCCATTTTTTTTTTTACATTTAAATTGTAACATTCGGAGTGTCAAAGAAACAGGTTCTGGCACCCGGGAACCAGGAGGTATCTGACTGATGGCCTGTAGTTTTGCTTTTCTGGGAGGTAGGGGATTACAGAAGGTGTAATGAAGCAGTAGGAAAAATCATTCTTATCTGAAAATCATGTCTTTTTTTTTTTTTTTTTTTTGTAATTCTCAATCTGAAATGTCACAGCTCTGGTGCTTGAGGACTTCAGTGATTTCAGGATCAGATGTTTTTATTTGACACCGCTAATACCTCCAGTCATCACCGGCTGTAGGAAACTGGTCTGATAGTCATCCCGTTTGCAGTCTTTTCTGGTTAAAAAGTGCATAATAGGAAGGCATTGGCCAGAAAATGTTATTCCAGCATAATTTTGGCTGCAGTCACCGATTCTGTGTTTTAATACAGTATTCTGCTGCTGTGCTTCCTCTTTCCTCAGTGGCCCTTCACCTGCTTTTGTGAGTGAAATCAATTTTAATAAGGTTATCTTAACCCCTGTGTCACCTGCTTGCTATCTCAGTTTCCCCCTTCTTTGCTACCTGCTGAATGCAGCCAACCCCACTCCACCCGATTTGGTTCACGTAACATCCCCACCTGCGGTCTGGTTTATTAGACTTGCACAATTAATATGAGCAGTTGCTCATTTGGGGCAGCAGTTGGTTCACAAATAAGTCCATTCCTTCTGTCCTTTTGAGCGGAGTCCTCTCTCCCCTCTTGGAACACGGTTTCTCAGTCCCCTTGATAATCCATCTTTCCTCAGTTTGGCTTCAGTATTCTCTCTGCTACATGAAACGCAGCAGCTTTCCTTCTAGGCTCTGCAGTACAATCCCTACTGCACTCTATTCCATTAGCTCTCTTCCTGACTTCCCTGGGACTCTGTCAGGCCATGCATCAGATCCAAGTAAAGCATCCCTCACAGATTCTTACCCAAACCCTGGATGTCTCCTGTCTTTATCCCCACCTAGGAGAATAACCTTATACCTGGATTCCTGTAGTTCACATGATTGCTCCTACTCAGGTGCCCTAAGACTATAGCTTTGAGCTTTAAAGAGCCAGGCCTCGTAACAGACACCTCATTGCACAAGCCTTTAAACCAGTGCTCTGTTCCATAGTTATACACGTATGGGAGAAAAAGAGGCATGTTTTCACCTTCTTAGCATTAGGAAAAACTGTCTCAACAAAGAGTTCCATGTTGCAGCCAAATTCTGATTCCATTTACACCAGTGTAAAACTGGAATAACGCCATTGAAGAGATGCCACATTTACTTTGCTGTAGCTGAGACCAGATGGCCCCCTCCTGTAGTTCAGTTTGGATAAGGAACCAAAAGCATGAGGGTGGGATTTTCAAAGCTGCCTCAGAGATTTGGATGCTCAGTTCCTCTTGGTAATTAACAGCAGTTAGGGCTCCAGTTAGGTGGGTGGCTTTGAAAATCCCATCCTGGATGTTTATCTGACCCCCACTCCATCTTAGGCTGGAAGTCTTGCTGTAAAAAAAGTATGTTGGGTTTCATATTTCCAGTCAAGGCAAACCATTTTTTTGGCATTTCTGCTCCTGGTCCTTGCTGGTCCCAGAAGCACAACAGTCGTATCGAAATGAAAAATTAGAGGGTTGGGGGAAGGAAGCAATTTTTTCAGTTCTCAGCAAAGATTCAGTTCAAGGAATTGAGGGAGGAAGAGAAAGAGGCCCAATAATTCATCTCTCCCTATGCTCTGATATCTTTTTTAACTGGTAGCTGTGCTCCTGTCCACACATTTGTAGAAAAAACGTATTATTTATTCAAGGGCTTTCCTATGCTACTCCTCACTATGGTGTCTGAGTGCCTGATGCCCATTCATGATTTCCTCTTGCTACATCTCAGTGAGATAAAGAACTTTTATTATCCTATTTTAGGGGAGACGGAGGCACAGAGAAGCAACTAGTACAAAGTCACCCAGCAAGTCTACGGCACAACCTCAGGGTGTGTCATCACTGCAAGTGACAGTGTCTTTGTAGCACAGGTAAGCATGCCCATGCTAGCTTTAATTCTAGCTAGCACGGATAATAGCAGTGTGGATGTGGCTGCACCCTGAGTACTTACTTAGAGTCCCTGGAGGGCTTGAACTCCTGTGGCTAGCCCGTGCTGCCACATCTGTACTACTGTTGTTACTCAAGTTAGCTTGATTGAAGCTAGCATGGATATGCCTGCCCGTGCTACAATCACATCTTCACTTTGCAGTGATTACCCACTCTCAGACCAGATCAGTTTCCCCATCCAATGCCCTAAACCACATGGCCAGCGTTCCTTGCCAAAAATGAACCCTGTCATCCTTAAGGTTAAATACTGTAGTGACTGATGAAAATCCAGCTCTCTGCCCATGCAAATGTATACAGTCTGTTATGCTATCATCGGCTAGTCATTTCCTGCCCATCTAAGTACTCAGCCTTCCATGACATCAAGGGGAATTACCCAAGTGGAACAAATGCAGGTTCAGCAACTGTAGAATCAGATTTTATGGGAATCTACAAAGATTTAGTAGACAGTAGTAGGCACTTTCCCCCAGCTCTTAGTCATGCACTCCCTGTATAGAGGTTGGTATCCTCCTTAAGAAATCCCTTTCTACTGTGGCTCCAATCATGAATTCCTTACACAGGCCTAGTTTGGGAAAACACTTAAGCGTATGCATAAATCCATATCTATTCAGCACAACACTTAAGCATGTGCATAACTTTGAGCATGTACTTGCGTCCCATTGGCTTCAGATAAGGCTAAGGTCGTGCTTTAGTGCTCGTCTGGAATAGGTGTGAATCGGGACCACACCAATTCCAGGACTGTGCCCTTTGTACCCTTAATGTATTGAGGTATGTTGTAAATTAAATAACACCAAATATGGAGTAACAAGAGAAAGAAAATAAGAGCATCTTCAATAAGACAAATCTGCGAGACCTCCCCGCAGTGTTTGACATGCTTTAAAAAAATAGTTTCTATCCCTTGCTGTACATACAACCATCTTAACATCTGCAGTGATGGCATTTAAAGTGATTATTGCTCATACACCTAAAGCATGACATTTGAAAACACAGGTTATTTCCATAGCTAAGCGAAATTTGAGAGAAAAAAATCAGCTCCAGATGAAAAAGTTAAGGCTAAGATAAGCATTGTCAAATTTTAAAACATATTCGTCACTCATCCAGCTGTCTAACATGTATTAGTGTGTCCATTAAAGCCAAACATATCTGATGGGACAGAAATTTTGGGCAAAAGTTGTTTTTTTTTTAATTGTGAAATTTTATCTGTCCCCTTACTCAGCTCTATTTATTTGATTTGTAAGGAAAAGAAATTTGTGTAAACTATGTTTATAACTAGCTCCGAATCATCACGGTACATGTGAAAGGGTATGGCTGTGTCACCTTGAATTGCGACAATATTTAAGGGGACTATTCAATCAGTTGTAAATTAAAAGGACAACTCATAGGGTGAAGTGACTTATTTTCCTTGCATTATGTCTCTACGGTTATGTTGTGTTCCATCGCCACTTGCCCAAAAAAATTTATGTATTTTTTTTCCCTTTTATTATTGATTCATTAATGTATAATTCACGTGTATTGCTGCTTGTTACTATGCAAAACAGCCTTTGTATCATACATTTATGGACACATGCTGCTCTGTAAAATGAGAAAAGCATTAGCAACACTATTCCTCTCTGTCAGTTTTCCACATAGGATTTCATCTCGTGAGCCTTGTAGTAGCAATGCTACCTAACAGCTTAGTTAGTGACAGAACTGGGGGCAGAACTCAAGAAGTCCTGGCTCCTACTCCTGTGAGAAGGCTACTAGACCAGGCACAAAGTCCTGGCCTTCCTGAAGTCAATGGGAATTTTGCCATTCACTTCAGTGGGGCCAGGATTTTACCTCATGTCTCTTTCTTACTAAGACTATTTCTTCTAGTCTTAGTCTAAGGCCTTGTCTGCACTATGGGGGTAAGTCGACCAAAGTTACACAACTCCAGCTATGTGAATAATGTAGCTGGAGTTGATGTATCTTAGGTCGACTTTCTGCAGTGTCTACACTGTGTTGGAGACACTCTCCCATCGATTTACCTTATGCTTCTCGTTCCGGTGGAGTACCAGAATTGATGGAAGAATGATCTGTGGTCGATTTAGTGGGTCTTCAGTAAGTAGATATGCCCTGAGTATAAATACAGGGGAAACAAGTCATTAGTTGTGTTCCATTCATTAGCAGGCAATTGAATCTTGGTTAGTTTGGTTTTCAGATGTCTAGAGCTTTCTGAATGGATTAACCTTTGGTCACACAAACTTTCCTTAATGATCTCAAATAAAAAATAAATATGACAAAACAGACATGTCAATAAATGTGCCCTTTTTAAGCTCTGGAAAATATGAAATATCTAGACGCCTAAATCTTCAAGTGAGTAGTGATTTTGGGTGCCTCAATTTTGAGATGCTAAACTAGAGACACCACAAGAGGCTCAATTTTCAGAAAGGGCTGAGTTCCTGTCCTTGGAAATCTGTTCCCTTTAAGGTGTCTCAAGTTGGACATTCAAAAAGCAAGGACTCTAATATCAGTAGTCACTTTGGAAAAAGTAGGCAAGCTTTTAGGACCAAATTTTCAAAGGTGTAGATAGGTGACTAGTGGGATTTTTCAAAAGCATCTAGGCATTTGAAATCAATAGGAAGTAGGCATCTAGGTACATTTGAAAATCCTGCTAGGTGTCTACTTACATCTTTAGGTATCTAAATACCTTTGAAAATCTGTCCCTTAGTATATTTAGCAGCTGGAAAAGAATCTGTTTGGAAAATACAGTATATCTAATGATCATTCAGTGGCCAGAAAGTAGCTGTTTGTAGAATGTGTTAATGTTTAGAGCTTCTCAGCAGTTAATGATCATCGTCCACAGACCATAATTCTTGAATACTTCCCTTATCAATATATATCAGGGCTCGGATGAACTTTGAAAGTTTTGAAAATGGGACACTCCTTAGCTTAAAGATACTGGATGTTCTTGTCAATGATCAACCATATAGAGGGCCAAATCCTAAACTGGAGTAAATTGACATAGCGCCACTGACTTCAATGGAGATGAGGTTTATACACCCTGAGGATTGGGCCCAAAGAGTGTAATACTCTTGAAATGATTCAGATAATGATTTCATTTTTTGGTACTAGGATTGCTGTAAAAATAGATTCTATTCCTGGAGCAGCTAAAATAACTTAATCAGAAGAGACCATTTCCCACAGAGACTCATTCCCACTGGAATTCGCATGTTATGAGACCGATAGTACATTTCACATCCGGATTATTACAAAACAAAACCCAACAACTTTGTTTAGCGAGGCCTCTGACCTGTTAAAAATGCCAAGTATTCATTATCAGACTTTGCCTTGACGATCAGTGGGTAGAATTACTCATTAAAACTGGTCCGTTTGCTTGCCGGGGTAGCAGTAGTAAACTCTATGCATCCTTTGTTTCACCACGTGTAGCAAGAGTTCATTCACATACAGCTGGCTTCTGTGTGGGGGTGAGGGGCTTATCTCTCATGCAAGTTACATTCAAACTTGGAGGTGGTCTTTGATGTCAATGGCAGTTGCGGGTGTTCAGAAAACCCCATCCTGCAGCAAAGCGCATCCAGAATCTGTGGATGCTTCTGGCTGAGATTTCCAAAGGATTTGGACATCCAGTTCCCATTCATTTTAGTGGGATTTAAAAGTCCCAGATGGTTTTGACATTCACAGCCTGTGCGTGTGCAACGGAGACCAATCTTGGCCCTACTTAAGACAATGTGAATGTTGGAGAAGGGACAGGCTGTAGTTTAGTCTCCGCTCTTCAGTCAAGCTGATTCCCAGCAGTAACATGAAAAGTTATTATTCCATACCCAACTTACCACTGTTATAGCTATGTGCTTACAACAACCTACTGACCTATCAAATGTGGCATCCTCACTGATTAAATATATTTGTATTTAACATATGGCAGAGACAGTACTGCGGATGATACCAAGCTGGGAGGGGTTGCAAGTGCTATGGAGGATAGGGTTAAAATTCAAAATGATCTGCACAAACTGGAGAAATGGTCTGAAATAAATAGGATGAATTTCAATAAGGAGAAATGCAAAAGACTCCACTCAGGAAGGAACAATTTGTTGCACACATACAAAATGGGAAATAACTGCCTAGGAAGGAGTACTGCGGAAAGGGATCTGGGGGTCATAGTGGATCACAAGCTAAATATGAGTCAACAATGTAATACTGTTGCAAAAAAAGCAAACATCATTCTGGGATGAATTAGCAGGACCGTTGTGAGTAAGACATGAGAAGTAATTCTTCCACTTTACTCCACGCTGATATGGCCTCAACTGGAGTATTGTGTCCAGTTCTAGGTGCCACATTTCAGGAAAGATGTGGACAAATTGGAGAAAGAAAGTCCAGAGAAAAGCAACAAAAATGATTAAAGGTCTAGAAAACATGACCTCTGAGGGAAGACTGAAAAAATTGGGATTGTTTAGTCTGGAGAAGAGAAGACAGAGGGGACATAACAGATTTCAAGTGCATGAAAGGTTGTTACAAGGAGGAGGGAGAAAAATTGTTCTTCTTAACCTCTGAGGATTGGAAAAGAAGAAATGGGCTTAAATTACAGCAAGGAAGGTTTAGGTTAGATATTAGGAAAAACATCCTAACTCTCAGGGTAGTTAAGCACCGGAATAAATTGCTTAGGGAAGTTGTGTAATCTTCATCTTTGGAGATTTTTAAGAGCCGGTTAGACAAATACCTGTCAGGGATAGTCTAGCTATTACTTAGTCCTGCCATGGGATTGAATTAGATGATCTGTCGGGGTCCCTTCCAGTCCTATGATTCCATATAACATGCTTCCACACTTTATATGATTTAGCCTGTGAAGCTATGTACATATCTTGCCTGGGACCGAGAAAAATTCACAGGACCAGACTTACATTAAAAAACGTATGCATGTGCAAAATGGTTCATTTGCATGCATGTGTCCATCCACACAGAACCTGGATTCATATTTTAGAATGACACACACATACTTCATTTCATGCCTGTTATTATTAATTTCTATCACCTAGCAGTGCTAGCCACAGACCAGGACCCTATTGTGCTAGGTGCTGTACAAATACAGAAGAAAAAAAATGCTCCGTCCCAAGAGGCTTACAATAAAATGAGCGTTGTATTGATTTCAGTGGAACTATTCAACTATTCACATGTATTGGCAGGCTCAGGGTCCAAGTCCATTATACTGCAAAGGGATCTATATGGGCAGAACCTTATTCCCGTGGGGATTCTTTGCAAACTTAAAGCCCTTCTCACCACTTCCTTTAGGGGACTGGAGCCTAAAGTAGGCCTCTCTTCGCAACCCCAGGAAAGCAGTGCAGATACAGATTTTGATCCTACAAGCTGCTCTGTGAGAGTGGGCCCTTGCCTCCAGCTGTACAGCTTGCAGCACTGGGCCCACACCGTGTTCCCGCTAAAGGTGACTCCCTCCAAGGCTTCACTTTCAGGTGAAGGCAGCATGTGTTGGGAGCGTTTGTACATGCTTATGACAGCAGCTGAGAATCAAGCCCCGTGTGTGGCTTAGTCCCACCCACATCAAAATAAATTGGAGTTTTGTCATAGGTTTTCCTGAGATTGGGAAACCTATTAAAATAGGTCGTCAGAATATGAATTCTGTCTTGATGACATCTGTTTTCCGTAGGTATAACGAATTTCTGATGTAATTTACGTAATGAATTATAGATAGTCGATATGCCCTATGTGCCATTCATACCTTTTCAGTATATCGTAGCTGTTGCAAATGTCACCTTTTTAAACAATATTTTCAGTACAGGTTCAATGATACACACAAATATATGTCTCTCTTGCATGTGCTTTAGAAGAGCGTAACAGTCAATGCCTCTTTGCAACAAGGAGCACAGCTGTCCACACTGAAATCCCAAAACTAGGAGTGTGTAGCTAACTTTGGTTTCAGAACACCACAGATGTGGACAGCAGCCAAGTGGTGTGCACTAATCTAATTGCATACCTGGAGTTTAGTGGGTGCAAAAGTTGCTTCTTGGCTACGTAGATACACGTAGGCTGTGATTCAGCAAGGTATGTAATCAAAAGCCTAATTTTAAGCATGTGAGTAGTCCCTCTGAAGTACTTATTTGCTTAAAGTTAGGCATGGTCTTAAGCATCTTGCTGGACTAGGTCCATAAAGAGCCTGCTTTGATAATACCATGTGTGCTTAATATTCTCCTTTTGTGCATGCACAGGCCAATGTTCAGTATGCAAGTGGCATGTAACCTTTTGAAAATCTATCCTATGGCGTTTGGTGAATGCATAACCACTTAGTGGCCTAATATTAGTGAGCTGGGCTGCAACATAAAGCATATAGCAATGTTGGCTTTCCAAGCCCCACCCAAGACTTCCTACTTTGTTTTTCTTGGCATGTTTCTTTATTGCAGTGAGTGTAAAAATAACACACATTTTAATAGGTGAGAAATTAACTTGATCATATCATCTTAAATTGCTTTCTATAATTTAATTAAGAAAACAGTTGCCAACACTGATCTTATATTTTGCAGAACTAGCAAGGATGAAGAATCCTTACAATGACTTCAAAAGAATTTTCAAGCTAGGTCTATAACGCAGGAAAAGCTAAAACCTGAGGTGGAAACTTCTCTCATACTTTATAGCTCATTAGTTAAAGAGAATACATTGTTCTGTACGATATTAATGAATTGTTCAAGAGGAGGGTTGCAAAAGCAAAAATTACATATTCTGAGCTTTAAAGAAAGGTCTGAGTGATTTTTGTTTGTTTAGATATTACGATGATGATGAGATAGATAGATAATTGTAGCTCGCCCCAAAAACACCTTTGTAATTATCAAACACTATCACCTTTGCTGCCAGTTTCACCAGGAAACTGAATGGATCTATGACTGAATGGATCTAGAGATTAGAAAACCCTCTGACCACAAGTAGAGACCTGCGCGGATACAAAATTTGTATCCACATCTGATCCGCAAACATGGTCTGCAGATATAGAATGGATAGCCATAGATTTGCAGGCTCTAGATATAAAATTTGGATCTGCATCCATCTGCAATCTGCAAACATGGTCTGCAGATATAAAGTGAATAGCTGCAGATTTGCAGCGCTCTAACCACAAGCCCTTATCCTCTGCATCAGGGCTGAGTCACATTAAGTGGGAAGCCTTGAAGTGTTTACAGTTGCAGCCTTCTCTGCATCTGTTCTGTGACTAATGAACTTCAGTCTTCAGAGCTGTCAATTCAGTGTCTGTCAACAGATGAAGGATGGTCTTGTGTTTAATGCAATGGACTCCAGAGAACTGGATTCAGCTCCTGGTTGTGCCTCAGACTTCTTTGGTGACCTGGGAAAGTCACTTAAGCAATCTGTGCCTCAGTTCCCTATCTATAAAATGGGCACAAATAACACTTCTCCCCCCCCCCTTCTATCTCTTGTCTATTTATGGGTCAGTGACTGTCTCTTACTAGGTGTATGTATAGCAGCTGCACAATGGGATTCTGCCTTGGAAGCTATAGGTGCTACTGTAATATAAACAAATAATAAATAATAATAGCAATGATGCCATCTATAAATCAAATGGCTACTCCCTTCAAAAACAAAGAAAGTTGGGAAATGTGACCAAAAGAATGGTGAGCAGCAGTTGTTTTTCATAGAAATACTTCATTGAATGTATCATTTTAAAGATCTAAAGTTTCAGGTACTGCCCATGAAACGTTAATATTTCCCACTGTCAGCCCTCTGAAAGAGCCATAGTTCCCTCAGTTTGTTTTACCACTATCCTGCCCACTCCATCCACCCCTGTCATGGTCTGTTGAACTTTCATTGTGTTTTCAGTCTAATTTTAGACTAAGTCCCTGAAGATAGGAATCTTGGGTAAAATTTTTGAAAGCACCTAAGTCTCATTTGCAAAAAGTGGCTTCGGTTTCTAAGGCTCAGAAGTACCTAGATGCTCTTGAAAATCCCACTAGATTCTTATTGCATCTTTAAATATCTTTACAATTCTGGTCGTGTTGAAGGTCAATAGGAATCCAGCTTCTGAGTGCCTCTGGCAAGCTTGAAAATGGAGCTCAGGCTCCTAAGTGATTTAGATGCGTTTGAAAACATCACCCCTTGTCTTTATATTCACCTGGATTTGCTGCATAAGTAATAATGATAAACAATTAGCTGAAGCACTTTATCGATCTCTTCTCTGTATGTGTATTTCGTGGTTGATACTCTAGGTCAGATGGTGTCCATTATGGCCTTAGGTGCCTGACCTCTTGAGGAAAAAACCCTGTTCTTTCTTAAGGCTGTAACAAGTGTAACAAGCCACTTATTTTTAACTAGCCATTTTAACAAGCCAGTCAATGACAACTGCTTAGGACCAGGGATGGACTCAGAAAAGCCTCCTTGCTCCTATAGAAGGTACAAAAGGTAGCTGGGTCCATCTGGCTGAGGTTGGTGGGTCTGGGGGAATGTGTGGCGGAGCAGACTGTTAATGTGATTTTCCATAACTTTCCTTGCAGCTGCATTTTTGAGGAGAAAGAGAGAGAAACGGAGAGGCTTGCAGGAACTTGTTGTGCTGTCATAAATGCTACAGCCACCATCTGTTTCCAGACTACAAACTTGAAAGAAAACCTAGCAGCAATCTCATAATTCACGTGAATGTTTTACACTTGTGAACCCTTCCTGACCTGTGTCTGATAATGAAAGGAGCATGCAGCATCTACGGTTTGGATTTATCCTGCAAGTATTAGTGTTTATTTGTATGTGTTTCTTTTGAAACATGTTTCTTCACGGGCCCTTTAAAAAAAAAGTTCTCAGGAAAGCAAAGCAGACAAGCTGCATAGTCAAAATGCACTCAAGGTTAATCTTGACTACATTGAACTTAATGGCAACACTCCTCCAAATGAGAACAGTTTAACATCTCTCACTCATGTATGTGTTGGTTATTTGTTGCTTAAAGAAGGGAATAAATTTGAAAATGAAATTACAGGTTGTAATAACTGCCATTTTTCAAAGTCTTCTGGATTAAAAACATGCCTTGTGCCGTTAGACCTGCTGCTGAGGGTGCACATTTGAAACCAGCAAAATCAGACGTGATTGTCTATTAATGTCTGGACCCTGATGAAAACAAGTTTCTTTGCTAATCTTGTCTTGAGCCTGGTCCTCTGTGGGATTATGATATCACCTGCTATCTAATGACGTGCCCAGATTCAACACTAGTGAATAGAAGGGACAAAATTCTTGACAATTACTTTTGTGAGTGATAGCTGTCTATGTCTCTTGCAGTGCCAAGTTGCCAAAGGTCTGGTATTCAGGTTGGGATCATTTCACTCACGGAAATATTGTTGAACTGCAGTCTTGTGAATTAGGATTAGCCTCATTCTAGGATTCCTTCTCAAATCTTCTATTCAGCAAAAATGAGAAGAAATGCTACATCTACTTCCTCCCCTTTCTGTTTGGTTACAGGCAGCAAAGCTCCATATCTTGTGCTATTCAAGAGGATAGACTTGATGATCTTATGGTACCTGACTTTAAACTCTATGAATCTGTTATTGTTACTATCTTGATTGCATTGTGAGTCACTTGGACTGGCAGAAGATAAAAGGTTACTTCTTAACTTCCACAGCCAACTGACCTTTAAATCCTAGCACAGATACGTGGGGAGGACAGCACATTTGAAGCATCCAACACAAGGCCAACGATATAGATGTTGTTGTCAAATAGATGGCCAAAAGCTGTCCACGAGGAGCATTATCTAGGGATGAAAGTTCTACTGGGACACCAACTCAACTGGTATTCTCCCATACTAGGGAAGAAAATATAGATCAGAAAAATTGATTTTGAGCAATGAAGACATGTGTTGCCTGCAGAGATGGCCTTTGCAAATCTTCCAGTGCGTCCACAATAGCATGTCATGACATGATAGGCCACTCTTTGTTCAGGTAAATGTTGGGGGTGAAATCCTGGCCCTGTTGATGTTACTGATGAAACTCCCTTGATCCCTAATATGGTTAGGATTTCACCTTGGATGTTTAGCACCAAATGACCTTTTTGCTCTCAAAAGCCCAGTTAATGGCTTGCTGCTGTTCGACTCTGAGGTGTAGGAGCACTATTAAGGCTATTCTGAGGCATATTGATATTGGATGAGATTTGGAAGTAATAAAAAGCTACCTATTACTTGTTCAACTTGGGGATGGTAACAATTACATATCTCTGTGACATTTTCCTATGTGATTAAGGAGCTCTGAGGATTTGATTTTGCCTATGGCCTGATCTACACCTAAAACTTAGGTCAACTTAGCTATCTCACTCAGGGCTGTTAAAAATTTCATGACCTGGGAGACAGGTCGACCTAAACTCCACTGTAAATGCAGCTAGGGTAATGGAATATTTATACTATCAGCTAAGCGACCACCTCTTGGAGAGGTGGATTACCTACACTGACAGACAAAATCCCTTCCCTTAATATAGGAAGCATTTTCACTACAGCACTATGGTGGCCCAGCTGCAGCTTCATAGATGTGCTGCTGTAGCTGCTAGAGTGTAGACATGCCCTAATTCTTTATTGGAGTTAAAAACAACCACAGTAGAGTGTAGGAAAGAGTCAGAATAAACAGCCCCACCTTCATTTTATAGCTCCACCTGCTTTATTTTATTGTTCATTACATCATCCTGCTGGATTCATTTCCTGCTGCCACCAGCCATTTATATCCCCTCTGAACCGGGCAGAGTGTGTGTATGTGTGTGAGAGAGAGAGAGAGAAGTGGGGGCTGGTGAAAAGCAGTAGCAGAGAATGCCTAACATGAATTTCTCATGAGCAGGATTTGCACTTTTTATATGCATGCTCGGACAGAAGCACAAAAGAACTGAGTTATTACTCCATATTCCTTCTTTTCTTATTAATTACCTTACGGTCTGTATTCTTCCAACCCTGTTGTGACATTTCCCCCCTAAATTTAGGTGATCCAGAGGCTAAGAAACAAATACCAATATATGAAACATAGTTCACAGCCAAAAAACAACCTGAGTGAGGCCTGTGATGGACAGAGGGATGGACAACAGGCTCCAGAGAGGAGGAAGAATGATAAAAGCCTTCAAGGAAAACTCTAAAGAGAAACTGAAAATAAGAGAGGGGGAGAAAAGCAAGAAGGAGGGAAAACAAGGGAGCCATTTCCCCTCGTTTCCTTTCATTCTCAAGATTTTGAAAGTATTTGTCCATTTCAGAATGACTGAGCTGCTGCCAGGCCCGACCACCCTTCCACTCACTGCATTAGGAAGCTGGCCCTTCTGAAATCCTGGGTGCCTTGAATGCTATCACTTTCTCTTTGTGGCCTGTTTTTGTTTGGTGGCACTTGCAAGACAGTTTTCAATTTCACTGCATATCAAAGCAACTATATTTTGTTGCAGTACATTTGGAGACACAGATGTCTCCAAAATTCAGCTATAATGAAATAATTGAAAATAAAGGCCCATTTTATCAGCATACACAAATGTCTGCCCTTTATTTAATCAGAATTTCATGCATACGATATTCACTATGTTGCATTCAGATTCCACTGGCTTGTCTCTAGTGCTCCTGGAAGCAGGACTTTCATTCTGTAACTAAAAAGCATGTTACCCTTCTGCTGTTTTGATGGTACGGCATATATAAATCCTACAGCTCCTTCCTACAATCACAGGTAATGGGAACTATCATATCTATTTCACAAAGAAAACTGTTTTTAGCATCAGACCAAGGACACACAACAATGGAAGAGAGTAACCTTTCCCCTTTTCAAATGGTCTCTGAAATTCAGGCATCTGTTATAACCACTGAAGTCTATAGATGAAAAGCGCTAAATAAGAAACAGGGATTATTTATTACTGTTACCTCTTTTGACCTGAGGATTAGTCAATATTCAGGGCTCGCTCACAGGTCCTAATCCAATAGGCACCCTCCGGATCAGGTCCCATTCAAAAGCTGGAGGAGAAGCCCACCTTATAAGAGTTAGCCTGGTGGTGAGAGTATTCACCTTGGATATAGGAGACCCAAGTTCAGTGCTCCCCTCTCTGGCAGATGGGGTGAATGGATTGAAACTGGGGATTCCCATCTCTCAGGAGAATTCTCTAAACACCAGGCTCTGGGATAGTCTGGTGTGGGATTTCACCAGTATCCCCTGTTGAAAGTCTGCCACTGTGGACAAAGCAAGCAAAGAATGATTGGGCCAGCAAGAGAGAGAATGACTCTTTTATATGCCCGTGGTTTGGGCACCCGCCGGGGGCAGGAGACCCTGCATCCTTGTCCCCTTGCTCTAATCACTCTTTCATTATTTAACCACACCTGAACAGCTTCAGCAGGAGAGACTGAGAGTGCTCCACATTAGACAATCTGATAAGTCCGTGGCTGGAGCACTCTCCCGAGAGGTGGGAGACCCCGATTCCCATCCTTCCCCTGCTCTGCCACAGAAGGGGGAATTGAACCTGGGTGCCCCTCGTCTAAACCACTGTGCTCTAATCCGTGGTCTAAAAGTTATAAGGTGGGCACCTCCACCTCCTCTGTGTGGAGCGAGGCAGGCGGATACCTCATTCCTGCAAGAAACTATGTAGACGCCTAGTTCCCGTTCATGGATAGCTAAGCAGAGATAGGCTCCTCCTCCCTGGAGCCTGGACTTAGGGACTTAGCTCTGAGAAAGGGGCGGGGTGTAGCACATCAGTGTCTCCCATTGGCTGGTTTAGGCAGGCAACCACTGAGCATGCTGGCTTATGTGGATCGCATTCTAAGACACGAGTCTCTTCCCTTTCATTGCATAGAGAGCCCAGGCGCTGAACTCAGCTTTGTGGATCACAGTGCTGTTCCTGTGATTTTCTTGGTGCCTCAGGTCCATATCTATAAAATGGGGCTAACAGCAGTGCCTTAATTCCCTGGGGCATTGTGAGACTAAATACAGTAAAGAGTGCGAGGTGCTCAGATATTATGGTAATACATGGTAATGAGGTCTATGTAAGTGCCATAGACAGATAGGGCCCCTGACTCCTAGAGCAGTGCCCTAACCACTGGACCACACTGCCCACTGAAAAGCCTTAATTTTGTATGAGAAAAAGGAATGAAATCCAGCACATAGGGCCAGATCCTCAAAGGTATTGCGGCATCTAACTCCTATTGAAGTCTGGGCCGTAGGGCCTGATCCAAAGTCCACTGAAGTTGATGGGAGATTTTCCATTGAGTTCATGGGGTTTTGGCTCGGGGCCCACAGAGAGTCAGCCAAATAGATCTAGGACAACACAATATCATCAACAGCAACACATTTATGGCTGAATGATCAAAGGCGGGCAAATGGGTGTGCACACACTCATGCCACCTGAAACTAGATAACTATAACAATATTACTTTGAAACAGCACCTCCTCTCTGATGACCTCCAAAGCTCTTTGCAAATGTTAATGAATTTAGCCTAACAACATCCCTGTGAGGGAGGTGTTATTTTTATTGGAAACAGAGGCAGAGAGAGGACAAGTGACTTGCATAATTACTGAGGGAGTCGGTGTTGTAGCTCTGAGTCAGCCTCTCCTGCCTTCACGTTGCATACCTTAGCAACCAATTTGGATGCATAAACAGACAGTTGCAATTACCCATTTATGCCTGCAGAAATGCAGCTTTCAGAAGGGGCACTGCACATGCCTGTATTTGTGCAGATGCCCTCCTTTAAACTTCTATTCTTCAGTCACTGAGCATGGATGAACATTTTCTAGTTTGTCAGGGTGGCAGAAACCCAGGGGCGGATAGTGGAAACTTAGGTCATGGTACAATAAAAAAAACAAAGTGCTTTCTGAGAATCATTATACTTTATCATAGTTGCTAATGATTATTTAAGCAGCAACACATGACGATTTCAAAGATCGGTGTTTTTACAGGACTCTGTCTGATAAGAATCATCTCTTGTGATTAATATTTTGCTTTTTACATAGTGAACATAGCATAGGTATGAGAAGTGAAGGTTAATGATTTCCTTTTCATAAGAATTCAGAGTTCATTCCATAATGCTAATTAAATGTTTTGAACAACAGAGTAGCACCAGGATCCACCCAGTGTTATATAATTATCCCGCAGTCTAACACTTTCATGTTTCTTTGCCATGAAGATCAGAACTGAAACACTGTGAAAGCCATGCAAGAATTGCTTGCGTAATAGAGCCATTTAATTCTGTGCAAATCTAAAATGATCAGTAGCCTCTCTGAAGAAAGAAAACAAAAGGTTTCTTCTAACCAAGAGAGGGTATTTGCTGCTTTATTTAAATGAAACAGTAATGCACATACAGGCACATTTCTTCCAGAGCATGTTTTGCAGATGACAGGTCTATGACTGCAAGAACAGGAGGTAAATTAAACAAAGACAGTATGATCTAGTGGATAGAGGACTGGGCCCCAGAAGATCTGAGTTCTATTCCTAGTTCTGTCACTGGCCTGCTGGGTGACCTTGAGTAAGTCTAGTTGCTTGTCTGTGCCTCAGTTTCCATCTGTAAAATGGGGTTAATGGTACGGCCCGTCTTTGTAAAGCACTTTGAGTGCTATTGATAATAAGTGTGATACAAGAGCTAAGAATTATTATTATTATATAAATTTCTCCATGAATGGATGAACATTGGGAAATACTCTATGGGTAAAAGAGAAAAACAAGAGTGCCACATTTTATTTGTTACTAAAGTGAACCTAGAGACACCTTTCTATCCATGATGTCCAAATAAGTTTCTTGCTTAAAGTTCTCTTTCTCTTTTCAGCTTGGTCGGTACTGGAATACTGTCTTAAAATCGTAAACGTTTTCTTTTGTTGTTTTAAACAATGCTCAAACTTGGACTTGTCAGGCCCTATTACAAAAAACCAGAGCCTTAATATTCTAGGGTTAAAGCTTTTCTAGCCCAAGGGTCTTAAATACCCACCTAAAGTGGTTTCTGCAAAAAGAATAGTAATCATGTCCCTAAAAGGGTTAAGTATCAGGGGGGTAGCCGTGTTAGTCTGGCTCTGTAAAAAGTGACAAAAGAGGCCTGTGGCACCTTATGGACTAACAGACATATTGGAGCATAAGCATAAGCTTTCGTGGGTGAATACCCACTTCGTCAGATGCACATGCACATGCACATGCATCTGACGAAGTGGGTATTCACCCACGAAAGCTTATGCTTCAATAGTCTATAAGGTGCCACAGGACTCTTTGTCCCTAAAAGGGTTGGTGTTTTAAACAGCAAAGCTGGCTTTGATGGTGAAAGACATCTTAAGCTCAGCAGGGACTATATTTCTGCATTGTACACATGGCTGGTTTCAGTGAGGGAGGTCACC
Source organism: Chelonoidis abingdonii (assembly GCF_003597395.2). Taxonomy (NCBI): domain Eukaryota; kingdom Metazoa; phylum Chordata; order Testudines; family Testudinidae; genus Chelonoidis; species Chelonoidis abingdonii. Next base: position 13,201,942 of record NC_133777.1, read on the forward strand.
TAAATGCATGAATTCTCATGCTTCCCTAACAACATGTTAACATCTTTGTATAAACTGGTTAAATAAACAGTGTTGTTTGCTACTGGAGCTCTAAATGGCTGCTTTTTCTGTGTTTACATAATGCTTCTGTCTGCTCAGTGTAGATTCTTTGTAAACCTACGTTTTAGACTGTTTTAATGTTACTTATTTCTGATTCATTGGTTCTAGCTCAGAGGCACATACTTTTCTAACACACAAGGAAGGGGAAAAAAACCCACCTTTAGGAACTTTGACCTGTTAAGATCACATACAAAAGCAAATCTCTAATGCTAACTTCCAGCTAATGCATCAGATAAGGCCTGAAATAAAATCAGATGCAATATGTCCCTTTAAAATGTCTTTCAAATATGAAATCGCTTTCAGTTAGGGAACTGGCTCTGTATCCCACAAGCTAAAGTGCAACACCAGAGTCTGCTTTCAAGTTTTTTTTTAATAATGGTTATACGATTGCTTACATATTGATTGGCTGGTGTATGTACAACTTTTTTTGGCAGGGGAGGGCACACAGGATCCAAACTTGAGGCTTTCCTCGCCACGTCCCTTTGATTAATGTAGGAGCAGCAGTAGGAATTTTTTGCTTTACCAATAGTTTGGGAAGCCTTTGAGCCCAATTTTTCCATCATCCCCACCCATAAACAAACCACCACTGTAATGATACCAAAACTCCAGCCGCAAAGCTAGGAAGCTTCTGGTTCCTTCCAAGCGGTGGCCAGTGGCCCTGCAGACAATCTGTCAGGAAGTACATGGAACCAGTCTGATACCTGGCACATTTCCCTTTCTGCGGGTGCTGTGCTTCTCTTAGAGGTGACGTGCAAAGCAGAGCATGTTTGTGTTTTGAGCTATTTATATACACCTTCAAGGAACAATCAAGGGCAATATGGCTGGGCTTTCCTTTTTTTAAGTTTTTTCATTCATGTGTCTTTAATTTAGGACTTACAGGTCTTGGCTTCTCTTTTTTTTGCTGGATGATCCTTTGGTGGACTGGAGAAGGTAGCATCATAATAGCAGGGATGTCTGTAGCCACCAGCATTCCAAGCATGTGCTTGGGGCGGCACTTTCCATGAGGCAGCACTCCGGTTCCTATTTTTTTTTTGCATGGGGCACAAAGAGCCTGGAGCTGGCCCAGTGCGGAGGTGAGCTACCGCAGTGGGGGGTCACAGGAAGTAACCCTGGGGGGGCAGAGGAACCACTCCCCCCCAGCTCACCTCTGCTCCATAGCTGCCTGCTCCCCCGAGTGCGCCGCTGCTACGCTTCTTCCCGCTCCTTCCCAGGCTTGCCGCAAAACAGCTGATTTGTGCAACAAGCCTGGAAGGGTGGGGAGAGAAGCGGAGCGGCGGTGGCGTGCTCAGGAGAGCAGGTGGAGCGGAGGTGAGTTGCGGCGGTGAGGGGTGCAGGGAGGGCCACAGGAAGTAACCCTGGGGGGGGGGGCAGAGGAACTGCTCCCCCCCAGCTCACCTCTGCCTCTACCCCCCCAGAGCACTGCTGCTCCACTTCTTCTCCCTCCTTCCCAGGCAAGCCTGGGGGAGGAGGCGGGGCCGGGGTTTTGGGGAAGGTGTTGAAAGGGGCGGAGTTGGAGCGGGGCTAGGGTGGCACAGGAACTTTTTTTTTTTCTTGGGGCGGCAAAAAACTTGGAGCCAGCCCTGCATAATAGTCTGAAATCTGAGTTTCTAAGTACTCAGCTGAGGGAGCAGAGGGTGCTGTCTATCCAACTGCACACAACAGCAAAAGGAAGAAAGCCCATCAGACAGAAAATTTGAGGCTGTTTTCTTGTAGAAAACCAAATGCATAAACACTTTTTTTGTTAGCTTGGCATTACACCTTCAAATTCTCTTTTGTTTCTTCTTCTCACTAATCTTTTTTCCCTTTTGCCTCCCTTTTGCTTGTTCTATAACTTTCAGCCTCACCTGCGGCAAAAAACAGCAGGCAGGCAGCTTCCCAGTGGAAACACCACTGGTGCTGTCACTCAGCAAAGGAGAGGTGATACAGCTGGTACTGTATTTCTTTCTCCAAGGAGTAGATGAATCATCTTTTTAATATGCAGCGTTACCCGGCATCTTTAAAAGGCTTATGAATTCCAGCATCTCAGGAAATATTATTTCCACATTTTGGCCAGACTAGGAATCACTAGGTAGAGTAAACAAGTCAGGTCTTCATTTGCTGTTTCTTTAGATTTATTTGAAGTGAGTCTCCAGGCACCAGGTGCCTGTACAGATTTTACAATACAAGGAGAAGGGCATGTATCCTTGACACCTAAACCCCACTGCCTATGTATGGTCCATTTAATCTCACTGAGCAGACCACTGAAAAATGAAAACCCACCATAACTTAATAGCCCACCCCCATCCCAGAACTCCCTTTGGGTGGTGTGCTGAACACCCTCTCCAGTGTAGGTCTGTGCCTTAAAAAGAGTGCTTGATCTCAAATTTATTTTTTCTGGCTCAGTTCCAGATTAAGGTCCTGTCCCAATCCTGCAAATGGTTGTGTATGTGCTTAATTTTATGCACGTCAGTACTTTGATTGCAAGTTCTTTGGGCCTGGGACCATCTTTTTGTTTTGTGTTTGCAAAATGCCTTGCACCGTGGGGGCCTGGTCCATGAGGAGGACTTCTGGGCTCCACCACAATATAATTAGTTGTTAATAAATACTACTACTACTAAATAATTCCACTGAAGTCAACGGGGCTACTCATGCACTGAAAGGTAAGTACTTGCATAAGTGCTTGCAGAATCAGGACCTAAGGCCCTTCCCTAAATCTGGAACTGGATCTTCAAGCACAGACCTGTATAGAGGCTGCATCATTGGCTTTAATGGGATTATGCACAGTACTCAGGGACATATGCAGGAATAAAAAATTTGACGGCTTTTGGAGACTGCTGCAGCCCTGGCCCCGGAGAAACTTGCTCTCCCCACTGTGGCCCCGGAGCTGGAGGAGTTCTGTGCCTCTGCTTGCCCCCCTTTGTGCATGCCCCTGCCAGTGCTTGTCTATTGTATTCCTCTCAGTTACTCCTGCAATTAACATAGGCCCTATATGAATTGAAGCCCCTATAGGAGTAATGTTATTGTTATTTGTATTATAGTAGCACCGGGAGGCCTCAGCCAAGATTAGGGCCCCATTGTGCAAGGTGCTGTATAAACACATAGAAGAGGCAGTCGATGGCCCAAAGAGCTTATGCTCTAAATAGATAAGACATTTGATGGGAGACTGGAAGGATTGTTATCCCCATTTTATGGATCGGGAACTGAGGCGCAGAGAGATGAAGTTACTTGCCCAAGATCACACAGGAAGTCTGAGGTGGTGAAAACTGAACCCAGATGTTTTGAATCCCGCTCCAGTGATCCACCAGATCCTTCCTGTGTATATTACGATGGGGCCAAGTCTCTAAGGCCTCATCTACGCTGGTGGTGGTGTGTAGGGTACGTGTAGTACACACCACAGGCTCTGTCCCCGCTGCGCTAGGTGACGCTGCATGCAGCAGTGAAAGGCTCCGGCTGAGGGAGGCTAAAACTAGCGCTGTACACATGGGAGGCGCTGAGTGGGCATGGAGAGAGCCGTGTAGTGCACATGCCCTAAAGTTCTGGTGAGTCTTCACTCTACTTGCCTAAGCAGCACCTCACCAACTCTGGTATCAGAGGGGTAGCCGTGTTAGTTTGGATCTGTAAAAGCAGCAGAGAATCCTGTGGCACCTTATAGACTAACAGACGTTTTGGAGCATGAGCTTTCGTGGGCGAATGCATCTGACGAAGTGGGTATTCACCCACGAAAGCTCATGCTCCAAAATGTCTGTTAGTCTATAAGGTGCCACAGGATTCACCAACTCTGGTGCTTTTTACACTGTGCTGGGGTAGGGGCAGGGGCTTGTACTGTACATGCCATTATAAATGTAGAGGTGGCCCAAGGGCATTTCACACTGCCCTGAGCTCCATGCTGCTTCTTTTGTGTCTCTTTCTTTTTTGGCCAGCTCCTTGGGCCCTAATTCCCCTGTGCTCTTGCATTACTTATTCCATCTAAGGGGTGTTGTCAGTTAAGCAAGCCAGGCAACCATCTTCTTGAACCAGTGCTGCAGTTGCTATAGGCATGGTAGTTGATTTTTGTAGGTCAGACTAATGCCCCCTGCTGCACTTTGCATGTCCTGGTGCTGAGGGACTTAGCCATCATAGGAGCACACAGGTACTGCGGTCACAAGTGCTATAGAACTGCCCCTGTATAAAAATCCTGACTAGACCTCTATATTTGTTAAATGTGTTGCAGTGAGAAATACAACAGGGGAGGCATAGCTCAGTGGTTTGAGCATTGGCCTACTAAACCCAGGATTGTGAGCTCAATCCTTGAAGGGGCCATTTGGGTAACTGGGGTAAAAATCTGGGGATTGGTCCTGGTTTAAGCAGGGGGTTGGACAAGACGACCTCCTGAGGTCCCTTCTAACCCTCATATTCTATGATTCAACATAGATATTGTCAGCATGGTAACAGTATTGTTTTCTTCTCATCTCACTTTTTATTGATACAAATAGCCAAGACTTTCTTTTTTTTCTTTGTGTGTGTGTGTGTGTGTGTTTTTAAAGGAGTTTTGTTATTTGTGCCAAGCTCATAATGAGATGCTCCTGTTCAGCAGCCTGGAGGATAATGATCAAAAATATAAACCCAGTAAAATGATCTTTCGATATGTTTATACCATTCTGGCACTTTCCTCCTTAGTATCTCAGTCCCTGTTTATGCTGCAGACCCCAGTGCCCCCACAGTACTTTTATTTACAACAGCACAATCATCATTTCCATGGCAACGTGTTTTTGAAGCTGCAGATTGAGGATTGCAATTTGCTGAAGAAGAGAGTGGAATTATCATTGTTATCTTTTTTACCAGCTAGTAGCAACTTTCAAACGCAAAATAATGAGTTAGGGCAAATCATTTAAATGCTATGTTATAATCAAGGCAATTTTAAAGCACAGCATGGTTATTCTAAAAATAAAGAGAGTTAGATCCAGCCATTTAATGAAAAAAAAAAAAGATCATGCAATGACATCCCCATCACTGCCTTCGACTTGTTCTTTAGATACAGCCTAATTTGGCACAGAACTGTTTACAGAAAGGCTACTTGATCATTATAATCCTATATGTTTTAGACCAAGTTTCCCAGTGTTCGAGACTAACAATGCAGCCAGCCTGTTTGAAAATGGCCCAGGCTAGTAGCAAGTGAATGTTGTTGCCAACTGGCAGCTGATGGTTGGCTCACATGCAATATCAGCCCCTAGCACTTTTCATCTATTGATCTCAAAGCAGATATTATTTTAAATATGGGGAAAGTAAGGCACAGAACCATGAAATAACTTGTCCATGGTGACCCAGCCGGCCAGTGGCAAAGACAGGAACAAAACCCAGGTCACTTCAGCCCCAAGTTAAAGGCTCTGGCCCCTGGACAACACTGCCTCTCTAGTGAATTGGTGGTCACAATCTAGTTCCTAATAGTCTCAGCAGAGATGCCAAGAACCAGATAAATTTACAAGGAACTACTCTCCTGCCCTTCCTCCCAAAAAAGAAGTTCCTCACCAGGCCACAGATGCTGCACAATGGTAGGCCAGAGAAGGGAAGCTTGTGCTACCCATGTGGTTCCTGTTCAGGAGATGAATGAATGTCACTTTTCTAAGGCACTCACTTTCAGCCAGCACTACATTCACTCAAAACGCTTTTCTAAAAAAATAAGTTTCTCTCCTCTCTGGGTTTCGTGGCTCTAGTCAGGACTGGAAGTAAAACTGACAAAATACAGCCAAAAAGTATGCTCTTGTGTTAGTTCCTGCCTGGCTGCAACCAGGGATCCCAGAAATCTCACAAAGAAGGCTCTGGTAAATATCTAAACTCTAGTGTGCTTCACCGAACCAAACTGAACCTTTGGGCACTTTCAGATTCATCTACTGGTAGCAAACTGAATCTGCAGTTTCAACCCCAGCAGGTGGTGATGACACTACAGAACAATCTGAGGTAACATATGTAAATCTGATTTTAGGACAAGCCTCTCAGAAATGATTTTGAAGGATGCTGCAGGGACCCAATTGCTTTTAGATTTAATTTTGACAGCTTGGATGACTAGCAAGGAAATATGATCAGGTATTCAAACTGACTGGGGTACTTCCCTGCCTAATAGAAATCTATTAATCCCAGTCAATTCTACTGAAACTTCCCTGGGATTCAAGGCCTGGCTCTCATCTTTACTTAGGCAAAATTTCCACTGACTTTAATGAGAATGTTTGGCTGAGTGACGCCTGGAGGATTGGGCCCACATGGTTTATTCTTGTGAATGCCCTCAACTGCCACTGGAGTCAATTGGAGTTGAAGGCACTCAGCAGGTACAAGCCCTGAGTTCCAAACCTTGCCTTTAGCCATTAATCTTTCATAACAGTGGCCAGTTAACTTGGCATCACTAGGTGGTAGAAATTACATCAAGCCTGCCTCAACTTTGAATGCTCACAGGAAATCAAGAACCCGCTGTCAAGAAATGTTAAGCACTCGACTGAGGTCACTGAATGCTAATGAGAAAAAGCCCAACCTCTTTAATGTGTACCTTCTTTCTGTCTTCGAAGTCTGGTGTCAGACTTTGTTTGGAGTCACCGCACCTGGGTTGGGAAGTCATGGAGCTGCTAAATATTTTCTGCCCTGAGGAAAGGGCTCACCCTGAGGGTTTCTAGCAATAGACAAGGAGGAAGGTTTTTCAGCACACTCTATGGTTTCAGACTTGAACTTGGAAATGTTTGTTTTTGCTGCACCACCCCTTCCGTCCTGGTTAATGGACATCTTTGGAACCCTGCTTTATGTCCCAAGTGTTTGGTTTACATTCCCAGTGCAGGCCATCTGAATCACTCGTCAGCACAAGGGAAGGAGGTGACACAGCGGGAGGAAAAAGTGACACCCCAGCATAAACATACAAAACAGCTGGACAGCCCTGTTATGAGGAGTGCCCTGAACAAGCCAGTGACAACTAGTCACCTTGCTCAAAATGCTGAAGTCTAACCAGTGCAATATATAGCAATGGGTTTGTCTCTTTTGATTTACATTCAGTTCCTCTAACACTGCATCCTGTTTTCCTTACACACTGCAGCTGTGCATTAAGGTGAGATCTTGAAGATCAGGAAAGAGGATTCTTTTTTAAACCCCAAAATAACCCACAATTTCTCTTTTTTGGTCAGCATATTGCAATCCTTTTTATTTAGCATCTATCAATAGCTAGATTGACCCACAGGAAACTTATATAATCACAAATCTCAGGACAGAGAGAGTTCACTGGGCACTTTTGTCAAGTATCAGAGGGGTAGCCATGTTAGTCTGGATCTGTAAAAGCAGCAAATAGTCCTGTGGCACCTTATGGACTAACAGATGGGCACTTTTGAACAGTCAAGGTGGAAATTTCATTTTCTACTTCTGTTTGATGATGCAGCAAAATCAGTAAGCAAAGTTTATTGAACATACCAAACAGTTTAACACCCTTTACATTGCAGTGTCAGTCAATGCAGTGGTGAGAAAAGGAGAGTATTTAGAAAGTGCATTCAAAAATGTTTACTCCAAATGAAAAAAGTATTATTGGCCCATCCTGGGTTGACTAGAAAATTACCAGTGGATAGCTTGCATGAGGCAATTCATCTGAGAACGGCAACTCTGACTCTACTACAGTCAGTGTCAAGCAGCCACATCTGGATGTTTAAAACTTCTCCTAGTAAGAGCTATTAATGTGATTCATATCTCTAGGGCCCAATCCTGCCTCCACTGAAGGACTGGGGAAGGCATTTGTTTGTGTCTGTTGGTTGAAGTTGTGTGGTATGCTTAGGCTGATAGAAATGTGGGGCTGGAATGGACCTTGAGAGGTCTTGTTAACTACAGCTCACCAATGGAGTTGTCAGATCAGATTTTCTTTCTGAATGCTGACCTGGTATTCTTGTGTAACTAGAGCACCTGATCAGTTCAGCTTTTTATATGGCCACAAAATACTCATCCCATATGAGGAGAAAGACCCTCATACAAAATGCATGAGGCCCTCATGGTTTTATTGTAAATTAGCATGTTTGTTCCTTGCACCCATATTAAGCACTACAGTCCCAGAACTTCAGCTGGTGTCAATCAACCTCCATCCATTCTGACTCTGGCACTTAATGTTGTACCTCTTTCAGTTCTTTAGCTAGGATATCTTTTAGCTCTTAACTATTGCATCTTGCTCTCAGCTCCATCATACAAATCCGTTATAAAGATAAAAGGAAAAGGTGGACTCTTGGACTGATATCCATGAGCTACAGTAACAAAAAATCACAGTCCCTTATGCTTTCCTGTTCTTTTGTTCATTTCCCCCTCATGTCTCATTACATGCAAGCCTAAGATAGGAAGGTACCACATACTTGTCAATAAGAGCAAGTCAAATATTTGTCCAGTAGTTTATTCAGTTAATTTCATGCAGTTTTCAAATAAATTGAAAATTTCTTCCTCGCTCATCTAGCTTAGCAGGCTTGATGTATGATCAGTGAATACTCATGAATGTATATATAATTCCATTGCAACTTATGTGATAAAATATTTACATAATAATTCTCCCCATAATTCTCTCAGCTCCACAGGGCTCTGCTGTGCTCTCAACCACAAACTGTACTGAACAAGAAAGCTGACCAAGAGAGATTCCCTTTGTTTAGTCATGTATATCTGTTACACTAAGTCAGCTGTGGGTTCTAGGCTCATAAATGCAGTAAAGGCAAAGCAAGCAGAAAAGATGAGAAGTCCATTAAAATATAGAAAAATAAATGACAATTGAAAACCCCAGAGGACACATCCTAATTTTAATGTCCAAAACTTCAAATAGCAACTTCATAAAGATATAACTATCCCTTAAAGTCCCTTATTAAAAGGCAGAGAAATTTCTAACTAAACCCCTTAACTGAAGTCTGTCAGCTCCTAATTGAGGAATGAGATCCCAAAACAGTAACATGCTCCTGCCCTGCTCTAAACTAAACTCAGTCTAGAGTAACCTTAGGAGCTATATAAAATTTCCAACCTAGACTGGGCTCCAAAGCTACACCATACTCACAGATTAGAACAAGCTCCTTAATTACAGTAAACTCCCAACCTGGAATGAACTCCCCAAGACCAGAGCAGCCTTCTACCTAAACTAAATTCCTACCCTGGAGGAAGTCCTCAACAGCTGGAGCAAGTCTTATTGACTCTTAGCCCCACCCCACTGGTATTGACCAATTGACCCCCTCCACCTGTCTCAAAATGGAATATTACAACTAGTAGCAAACATTGTGGCCTCTTATAAGTCCAGTAGAATCTCACCCCAGCAAAAATATCCAAATTTTCCATTATTCTAAAATAAAAATGTTAGAGAAAGAAGCAGAGAAGCCAACTCTGCACCAACACTCTATGGTTTGGTTCTTCCTTCCCATTTCTCTTTGGGACTAGTCTCAAGTAATTAAAACGGCCCATTACCCATTGAAACCTTTTTACAAACCACCCCCCAGTCTCTGTGACAGACTGCTCTATCCTAGGGTGGTGCTCTGCTCTTGCAGAAATAACTTATGTAAATAGATGACAACAACACATCCAGTACTCTGCACTTCATATTGCATCTTTCACTGATGGATGTCCAATATTGGCTAAGGTTGGCAACACCCCCTGGAGATTAGATAAGTATTTCAATCCCCAGTTTATAGTTTAGTCCTGCAAAGTGCTGAGCACTCTGCCCATGGTGCAGCAAGGCACCTAGGCACATGCATGACTTTAAGCAACAACTTCAGTATTTCTACTTGTGTGCTTAAAACTAAGCCTGAGCTTAAGGCTTTGCTGCATCAGTACAAGTGTGCTCAGTATCTTGCAGGATGGGGACACTAAGGCAAAGTGAGAGAAAGGGCTGGATACTGCTCCCAGTGAGGTCAATGGCAAAGTTTCATTGACTTCTAAGGGGTAGGATCAGGTCCTAAATGGCTTGCCTGAAATTACACAGCAACTCAGTGGCAAACCTGGGAATGGAGTCCAGGAGGGTCTTACTCCCAGTCTTTAACCATTTTTTTAACTGTTAGACAAAAATTCCTCTCCAGGAGGACAAGAAGTGGATGTGCCAGCAATAAGGGGGTTGAGATCATGGGGAAACTGGGCTCACACCTAAATTCCTTAATTTCTTTTCTAGCCATTTAAATTACTCCAGAAAGTAAACCTACAGTAAGCCCTGATGAATGACAGTTATAAACATAAATGCAAGGTTATAAATCAGGCTTTTTGGATCTACAAGGATAATTTGAAAGTGTTAGCAAAATAGCTAAAGATATGCTCAGTTTGTGGGAAAAAAAGAGTCCCTTCAAAATCAGGCACCTGATGACCTCTGCAGCACTTATACAAGATAAATAAAGATACCCACAGTGAGGCTTGAATATAACTCAGAGTATCAGATTCATATGGATGCTGAGCCTAGTTATCCAACAATCACAGTGGTCTACTGTTGAAAATCCAGAACAGATTACACTTTGCTTAGAAATAGATAGGAAAGTCTTTCGAGATATTGCATATGGCCCCACTATGAAATAAGACCAGACTTATTTAAGTGCCCAGTATTTTTAGCACAGCAATATCCTCAAAGAATTCTTGCTAATTACTAAAGCGATACTAACTTCCCTTTCAGAAACAACTTAAGCTGTCCTTACCCAGTGTATATTGCAACAATTCCCAGGTTTGAGAAGCCCTTAAAATAACTTTTAAGGCTTACATCGTCAGTGAAGTCACAGGAGGTAGTCTGACATGCCCTTGGTTTTCTCAAAGCTCTCTTAACATTATAATAATAATTGCATTATATTAGTTAGTCCTCAGGGACAGCTCCATTTTCCATGCATGTAACCTTTACCACTTTGGGTTGCATACCATACTGTTTGTCTTGGCAGCTTGAAGACCCCATAACTTCACTGCGATAACCATTTTTAGTTTGGCCTGTTGGGGTTTCCTTCAAATCCATCTGCCCTGAGAAATCTAATTCCTGATTTCACCTGGTATCACCTACCGTCTTCATTTGCAAGGACAAAATTAGAATAATTTACTTTTTTCTCTCTCTTTGTTCTCTGGATTTCCCCAGCACCACTTACCCTAGAGATGCCTATTTTCCTTCACCATTTCTGTATTGCACATTTCTTCAAAAATATGCCTGAAATTTAAGGACTTTTAAAAAGGCACCATGAGGCTCCCCATTTACATAACTTTCTATGACATATGGATCAAATGTGCTCTGATTTCTACAAAACAAAATGGATAGTTTTAATGAGAGCCGGCACTGCACATTCAATCTAGGATCTGTGACCCAGCTCCTTAAAGGTGCTTAAGCACTTAACTCCCATTGAAATCAATACTCTGAACCAGGCAAACTCTGGCTGATTTTTTGGGGTAATCCTGTATCCCCTTACTCACATGTTGAGATGTCTCTCAACCACCTCGTTGGAGACACTTACATGATTAGGTCTGCTGATCAAAACATTTTTTTTATATTGTCAATATTTTCTACACACATTAACTGGCCAATGTTAAATCTTAACTGACTAACATACCCCCCATCCCATGAGATATGTAAGAATTAGATTTTGTTGAAGGGGAAACCGAGTAACAAAGAGGTAAACGTGATCTGGCCTAGGCTACTTAGCAAATCAGTGGAACAGGTGGTGCTAAGACTAAGGAGCTACTGACTCAGCCCCAGTCTACCAGACAATTTTGCTTCTTTTCCTACAGGCAAAAAGTTCTATGAACTTTGGGGAGTTTTCCTGAAGGAGCTGCAGGATTAGGACCTAAATGTTTAAAAAATCCCAAACTAGTTCTGGGACGTTTTCTGATTTAGCCACAACTGGGAAGGGCGTTATGTCATTTTAGGATGGGTGGTAGGATCATATGGCAAGCACTACATATTACATAAAAGGCCTTAAAATGTGCTAAGTGAATAATTTCCACTGCCTCTGAAGGTCTAGAGCTCTCATTTGCACAAGCAGAGGAGGGCAAAATAGATCAATGACTATACATATTTGGAGGCACAGCAACTGAATTTGAATCAGCATTTGGACTTCTGCCAAATTAGATGTGGACTCTCCCTGGGATGTTTTAGATTCAAATGTGATAATTTCATTTCCTCCCATTTTCTCCTCTCTGCTTTGCAGTATTCTTCCCCTTTTCCCTGTATTTACTGTGTAGAATGGATTGTTACAGAAAAAAAGAGTTTTTGGTCTCTATGTTTAAAAATTATCCTAATATTATTTTATCTCCTTTCCCCACTCAGTGATTATTCCTTATTCAACATCTTAAACAACATGTACCCCCTTGCTGATTTCTTCATCCTCTGTTTAATTCCCAATATTCAATAGGTGAAACCACCCCTCACTAGCATAATACTCAGTGCTAGCAGATGTCTGTTTCTTCACATGCAGGTGACATTCCTCTGGACCTTTCAGTTCTATCCCTACACTGTAACCCATTTACTACAGTTATCTAGAAATACCAAAACTTTCATCCTGGCCATATGGAAAACTTCTGTTATCCAATGCTATCCTGCTCTAATTTGGAAGAAATAATTGATTTATTGCTGCTGCCTACCTCTCCTGATTTTACAATGCACAGCAAAAATAACACGATGTTCTGGTTTTAAAGAACCTTATGTAAACTAGATTCACATACAACACACTTCCAGTGTGTGATTATGGTAACTCTGCTCAAAGGCTGCCACACTGTATCTTGACTCTGGAGTTTGTTTTAATAATATCCTGACTTTGGCATATGCGATGCATGATATTTGACATGTTTAAAACAATAGCCACAGGAAGATCATGTAGTGTGTTTTTCAACCAGTTCTCACACTAGCAGGGCATTGACCTTGCATGGAAGTCATGCCATATTTTATACATTAGCTGAATGAGTTATCAAGATAGCTATCCATCTGGCTTGAGGTACCAACATAGTGCAGACAGGGGTTCTTTTCCTCCCACAGAACTCTCTGAAGTGATATTGTCAGCACAGCTATACTTAATGGGTTCTATCCACATGCAGTCAATCTCCCAGTGCAGAAGAAATGGTTTACAATCTCTGAAACTTTACACACCTCCATGACTGCCATGCACCAGCAGAAAGGACCATCTACTACCTTTCTGCCTTTCCTTTTGCACTGTGTTTCATTCAGGTTAATAAGACAATGAGGACACTACAAACAATATTCTGACAGGCCAAACAAAGGGAAATTGGTTGTCAACATCTGTAAACAATTTTTATCCACGACTAAAGACTCCCTTTAAATTAAATACCTTTTTCTTTAGGCTTAATATCAGTCTTGGAAATGAGCTGTGATCTTCTATATAACTTTGCTATTGCATGGAACAATTCTTTGTCATTATTAGTCACTACAAAGAATTTATCCAGTTAACTTCATTAAGCAGAAACTAGCTGACATTTTAGGAAGATAACAGAGCAGAACTTTTTGGTCCTCTTATGGTATGTCTATACTGCACACTGAGTCTGGGCTGTGACTCAGGTTTGAACCCAAGCCCCCTTTCCATCCACACACACAAATCAGTGTGATTTGGGTAAGCAAGCACTCTGGACCCAGGTCCTAGGACCCTGCGAGGGAGGTGGGTCAGAGCCCAAGTCCTACTGTGACTTGTGTCCAAGCCCTGTCATTTTGTAGTGTGGCTGCAGCTCAAGTCTCAGACTGAGAAGGTCTGGGTTGTGCAGCATGGATATATTAGCACAGCTGTGAGGTCTGGGTCCAGCAACTGTAATCCCAGGTTTACAATCCAGTACAGATGCTCACATGTGGGCTTGGAAACACTGATGTTAACAGCCTGGGTCCCACAGACTCAGATTTACAAAGCAGTAGAGACATACCCACAAAGTTTTCTGTGAGGTACCCTCAGAGTCTGCCTGCATGAGCTTTTATTATACACATTAAGGTAGAGGTCATTTGTTTATATAAGTAATTTTATTCAAGTAAAATTGCCTGTTTCCTAGTTTAAAAAAATGTATTCGAGTAATGTTCAGTTCCTTAACATGACAGAACAATAACTTTATGCTCCAAGTGTGTGAACTGAGATAAACTGTGGACTACTGGGATGACTTCCACTTTATTAGCTCTCTAGTTTGCCAGTAAAGTATGATAGCCAAGTCATGACTACTATGTGATGCCAGGGCTATGGAAGAGCTCTGTTAATTATGATACATGGTACAATTACCGAGGAGGGAAAAGATGTATTTAGGGCAATATAAAGGATTTGAACAAGAAGCAATGGGATGATATTTAGTTAAAAGAAAACTAGGCTGAATATTAGTACAATTTCCTAGAGAGGAGCGCTATTAGGCTGTGATGTAGTCTCTCAAGAGAAATGTGCCCACTCCTTAAGACATTTATTTAAACTGAAAAAAGACACCTGGTTCTGTTCCCTCTGCCACTGATCTGACCTTGCAGAAGTCACTTCCCTCTCTGCACCTCTGTTTCCCTTCCCACCCTTTGCCTGTCTTGTCTATTTAGACTGGAAACCTTTGGGATGGGGGCTGTCCCTAATCACAGCCTAATAGAGCTATGTGTTTGTGTGACACCTAGCAATCTCCATGCCCCTCCCTCCCCCAATCTCCACAGAGGCCTGTAAGTGCTACCACAATCCAAATAAATAATAGAAAATACAGTATAAGGGAAAATACTGCAGTGGCAGGTAGATGTGCTGGATGACCTTATATTATATCTTCTCAAGCTCTAAATTTAGTGCTAAGTCCCAGCACATTATTATTATTATTATTAATGATTAGTATGTAATTAGAGCATGTACAATGTTTATGACAGTCTCCAATTATGAACATTTAAGAACAAGCTGTTGGTGCAAATCTTTCGGATCAACATTCATTGGCACTGATCATATTCTTTGGTATCACCTTCTAAGTATCTTGTTGTTATAGTAATAAAACCACATACATTTCAATTGCCAAGTTTATGATTCAGTGTGCTATGGGGTATATGAATAAAGCCAGCTGCTCTTGAAGGGTGCAGTTTAGTTCATGGTTCCTCAGCTGGGCTGCAAAAAATCCAGCCTCTCCTTGCTCATAGCCCCTTCTTCCATCCTGAACTCCCCCCTCTCAAACTATAAATAACTCAAGTTATCTAACATTCACCATAAAAGGAATAAGCAGAATTGGAAACATTCATTTCCCTTTGCCTTTAAAGTTCAAATGGATATTATAGCAAGTTAGGTATTCCCAGCAAAATGACTTCTGATACCATATTTGCCGAAATGGTCCCCCAAAGGCAAATATTCTGTAGATGAACAGGCTGTTCTCATGAGTATGTGTGTGAATTATGTTGGCCCATTTATTGGAAGGCTGTGTGGGGTATTTTGATAGCAGGGTGGAAATGACTGTCAGGTTTGATGTCTAGAGTGTTAAAAGACTCCTAGGTTTCTGATCAGTTAGAACCCAAGAAAAACAGGGCTTCTTAGCAATTGATTTATCATATATTAGGGTGAGGGTGGAGATAGAAAAATCTAATTTAAAAAAAAGCTTACCAGATAATTACCAGGGTGCCAATGGGTGCCACCATGAGTACTGCAGCACCATTCCCAATACCACCACCGCCACCCTTATGATTCGGGTGACCATATTTCCCACAGGGAAAACAGGACGCTGCGTAGGGCTAATCCAAGCACCCCCCGCCACACGGGCTGGCCTGAGCCGCTCACCCGAGCCCTACCCCCTGCGGGGCTGGCAGCACTGCTTGCTTGAGCCAAGCCTGCCTCCAGCCTGAGCCCTGCTTCCCCCACCCATGTGGGGCTGGCATCACAGATAACATATTCTGCCATACTCCACATTTTTGACAAAAGTGGGCATTTGTCCTCTTTGCTCTTGCCAACTGATCAAGTTGACAAGAGCAAACAGGAAAAATGCCCACTTTTGCCAAAGAAGTTGGGATGGCCGGGACAGGGCTTAAAAAAGGGACTGTCCTGAACAAAATGGGATACTTTAATTAATCATCATCATCATCATTGTCAGAAGCAGGACATTTCAAAAGCAGATCTGGCCATCGGGTCACCCTTGGGGATTTGGGTAAGGTTTGGGTTCAGCTTCAGTTCTAAACTGGGACCAGAATTGGAGTTTGACAGGGTAAGCTGATTTCCAATAATTTTTCCTTCTTAAATGATGGGTGACTTACAGGACCAGCCATTTCACCTTTTAAGCCACCTTCGAACCAGATGGAACCCATTCCCATTTTGGATCTGATCAAGATCCAGAACTGTAGGGGCGGCTTTGCATCCAGGCATCCCAATTTCAACCTCCACCCGAAATTTATAGTGGACACATAGGATTTGAAGTTCCAGTATGGGCCTCTTTCTATCCCAAAGGGAAATAAGCAGCATAATTACTTAAAAGGAATATGGTATCTGCTAGTAACACTAGATTAAAGAGTAATTTCATGAATGAACTAGCTGGCTATACAGAACAGTATATATGTCAGTATCAATGATTTAAACCCCACCCCACCCCACCCCGAAAGAACCCTACATGATAACTAGACAGAAAATTTAATTTAACACTCAATTTAAATAATCTCCCTTTCCCCTGAGGCATAGCTACATATCAAGGTATTTATATGATACAGAAAAGAAGGTAGAGATGCAACTGATGTTTGAAGTGGAAAACATCAAAGTGATGAGCTATGGTACAAGGAAGACATGCCCGTAGAGCAAAATTTAAAAAGTGTGGGAAGTTAATTTACACTGGTTTACTGAACATCCGGAACAAATCCCATTTCCATTCAGCTTAACTGTAGGAAACAGAATGTCTAATTTGTTTCTTGTGCACCTGCCCACTCTACTCATTTATCTCTTTGCCCTCAAATAATTCAACAATCAAATTCTCTTTTCATTATATGGCCCGATTCTTGCACTGCATCTTATATAGTCTTTTCACCAGTGCAAAATCAGAATGGTTGATTTTCACCCCTACTTTGCATGGCACCTGTGTAAATGCCGACATGAGGTGCAAGGCAATGGAGAATCAGGCCCATAATGGTCATAGGCTTCCCCAGCAGTTGAGCTATATGAAACTTCCCCCAAACTTCAGTTTACCCTGACCCCCTCGTCACTTATGTATAGGTGCCTGTGTGTTAAACATCAAACCAAACCACATCCACACTATTCAATCTAAATCAGTAATGTTAGCAATAAAAATATTGCCTCCGGCACACAATAATATCCTCAAACCCCCAAAACCTGCATGAACAGAGAAGCTTTGGAGTGTGCCTCCTAGGTCAGCAAGTTTGGCCTCTCTTGGAAAAGGAAGAGCATTGACTTCCAGTATTGAGAACCGTCCATTCAAAATGCCCTGCCTCTAGTCCCCAGATGTTGGTATCTGGAGGCTATAAGCTTGAAAGTTCAACAGCTGGGTAAGAGCATGAGGGAGGGAAATAAGCTGCCTCTATGGTACATAGAACCCAAACCTTAATGAGCTTTGTAGGTCTCTTTGAATTGCATCTGCATTGGAAGCCAGTGCAGTTAATTGCAAAGCTTTTGTGCGTGCAGAGAAGTCCATGACAATCTGTCTGAGGCTACGTCTACACTACAGGATAAATTCGAATTAGCTTAAACTGATTTTATAAAACAGATATTATAAAGTCGATTGTGCGCGTCCACACTAGGCACATTAATTCGGTAGTGTGCGTCCATGGTCCGAGGCTAGCGTCGCATTTCTGGAGCGGTGCACTGTTGGCGTAGTACTGCAAATTACTGCGGCAATACGTCGATTGCGTCCCATATGACTAATCCGATATAGTGATATCGATTTTATTGTTACTCCTCTCGTTTTGTAGGAGTACAGAAATCGATTTAAAGAGCCCTTTAAATCGATATAAAGAGCAGTGTAGTGTGGACGGGTGCAGCGTTAAATTGATTTAACGCTGTTAAAATCGGTTTAACAGCGTAGTGTAGACCAGGCCTGAGTCATAAATTTCCCCAGTACTCTTCGAGAATAGTGTAGCTGAAGTCGACCTATCTTAGATCGATTTACCTCCCGTCCTCACGGTGCGGGATCGACAGCAGTGGCTCCCCGTCGACTCCACTTCTGCCTCTCGCCCTGGTGGAGTTCCGGAGTCGACAGCAAAGCGTTCGGGGATCGATTTATCACTTCTAGATGAGAGGAGATAAATCGACCCCCAATAGATCGATCGCTTCCCGCCGAGCTGGCAAGTAATGTGGACATACTCGTCTAGCCTCTGTTAATAAAAGACATTAGAGAATGTCACCAACAGTGCCACTATCTATGCATCCATCACAGACTCATAGAGATGTAGGGCTAGAAAAGAACTCAAGAGGTCATTTCTCTGTTGTCTCTCTTTTTTTCACATCCCTTCACCTCCTTTAACCATGGGTTTTGTTAACATTTGCCAATGAAAACCTTTCAAAATATGGATTCCTCTGGGAAGAAAGATAAGGGAGTCAATTAAAAGGAACACAAATAGTGCTTGAAGGCTCTGGGCTCATAACATCTGTATGTAGACATAAATCCCCCAAATATTTGTAATGGGCTAACTCCCTCCTTTAATCAAAAACAACTGCATGAGATGTAGGAAGTGGAATAAGTGGTGAGTAAGTAAGTGGCCACAAGTCTAGGAACTGAGACATTCTGTTGGCTTGTCATGGGACATACTGTCCTGAGCAAACATAATGCATGGAGAGCAGGATATTACTTGCCATCTCAGCAGCAAGATGCCCTGTGTAATCACACTGTTGGTAGCATACATTCCCTGTTTCCTGCCACCCACACACCCTTGGTGCATCGGCCAGCATTTTAGCTGGGCATAAATCCCAATTGACTCTAGTGCATTATTAAAGTATGTTTGTGTGCCTGTTGGTGAGAGACAAGGTCCCCCATATTCCCTTTCCGCCCTTGTACAAAGGGCAGGATTCAGCCTTGGACATAGATGCAGTCTGTTTCATGCCAATTAAATAGAGAGTGAATGTCACTGATCAGTTGTGGAATCCTTAAAATCATGGATGTTATTATTTCAGCACAAGATTGTAAGAAATTTCCCCTTCATGGACTGAGATACAGAAACACTGGGAAATACCCATGCCGGCAGAGCACATAATAATTCTGGACATATATGTTCTCATTTGTTAAAGCAAAACCTTACTTGTTTTTTTAAAGCATGTGTGGAAAATTGGATATCTTCCTCCTAGTAGGAACATCTCTGGAATCAACCCCAAATCCAGAGTGAGCACTAGGAAAACACTCTTTGAAATGCAGTAGAGTGATAATTTATTTGAGTAGATGAACTAACATTTAATGCCATTGTAATTTTCTCAGCATCCTGCCTTAAAATTCTGAGTTAAAGCAATGTTGGAAAAATGCCATCATTCTTTGGACATTAAAATTTGATCTGTTGTTTTTATGGGATTTTTTTTTGAGGCATATGTTATGTTTTCCTTTCGTCCCATACATGGCAAACTAAATGCCTTTGTAGTTCAGAGTTGCATTCTTTTAAATCAGCGCTGAGTAGTAAGTAATACAATAGACATGGATCTGAAAAAAATTGTTAGCAGCCTGAAAACTGCAGCTGCTTCATTTGTTTTTTCAATGGCTGGGATTTAATTTACTGGAGTTATTAAATGATCTGAACTCATGTTTTCCATGAAACAGGTACATGAAAGAGTTTGACGTGACTGTGGAGATAATCTCATTGCTGTGAAGCAACAGAACTAAGTGGGACAGAGACAGAAATATTCATAGTTGGTAAATGTTTATAGGAATGACTCATCTAACTCTTGATGTTGTTGCTAAGTTAAATTATGGATCGTATTAGACCAGACTGGAGACAACAGCTTTAAAGTAAAGCTCATGATAAATTATCAGAGGTAATCAGTGGAATGAAAACACTGAGTTTAAACCAAAGCCCATTTAAGTCAGTGGTAAGACTCCCTTTGACTTCAGTGGCCTTGGGATTTGGTTCACTATTGGCAAAATCCTGCTCCTTACTAGTAGAACCAGGCTGTAAAGGCTCAATGAAGGGAGAAAGGGAAAGGATCTGGCCCAGGGGACATCCCGCAGTTGCAGGGCAGAATGGCACAGAGCAAGTTACATTAACACATTGATTACTAGACAGGAGGAGTTATACACTGATACAGGTGTTAGATGACAGCTACATGAACAAGCGATTCGTTGGAATGAGTATTGGGATAGTGACAGAAGCAGGTTAATAGTCTCAAGAGGGACTGTTCAGGAACAGTATAAGAGATTTGTCAATAATAGGAACAGATCTTTAAAGATAGTCACTCTACAATCTGCAGAACTTTCCTGGTGCCTGGCAACTGTCTACATTGGATCTAGTAGTACCAATATGCTCATTGCATTTGTGTTTGAGCTGTAAACGGCTGGCAGGCAATGCATCCTTAGCACAGCACGTAGTCAGGTGAAGCCGTTATTATGGAAATGCAAAATGTTTTTGCAAAAGAAGAATGCATGAATTTTCTTTCTTCAGATGTGAGAAACACTAGCTCAGCTTAACTACCCTCCTTAACTACCTTCTTGGTGATCGTGTATGCACCTATAGAAATTCCCTCAATTTCATGGTAATTCTCTGGCTACTGACACCAACCAAGTGCTTCAAGAATCACTCCATGCATAAGGCAGCTGTTTTGCACCTGGTTTTATGGGAAACAGTGAAATGAGATTTTCTCAAGATTTGGGGAGGGGAAAGAACCTGGCGTATTTAAAACAACTATATGAAGATTTAATACATAAGGAATTTATGAACTCTGGTAGCATTCAATAATTAAAGAGTAATGAGCCGACTTTGTGTTTCATAATTTTGTTTTTTAGTGACTTTTCAGTGAATTTTTTTTTAAATTGGCAAGTTCATGGGTTGAAATAAATCATCCAGCTATGGAAAATCTTGTCAGTCTAAGTCAATAGTTCATCAAGAAAAAAAAGTATGTTTTCTTTTTCTCTAGGTAAATAGTATCCAGGGAGTAAAAACTCTACATGATAAAAATGCAGCTTAGGTACAAAATACAAAGCTAAGACTGGTTGATATTTTTCATCAAAAATGGGATTTCAGTTGTACAAAAATCTCAACAAGGCGTCTACTTTCTTCAAAACATTGCAATTTTTCATCAGAAAACTGAACATTTTGGGGGTCTTGGCTTCTTTTTCTTCCACAGTTTTTGGCTGAAATTTGGGGAGTTTTCATTTTTCCTCTGGAATACCCCATTTTCCAACCAGCACTAAACCATGCCTATAGTTCTGTATGGCAAGAGCACCCAGGGTATTCCAGGTGCTATACAGACATGTAAGAAAACAATGTTTCTGCTCCCAAGAACTTGCAATTTAAAGGGAAAAAAATATGAAAAGTGGAGGGAAAGGGGAAAAAACATAGACATAGAGTGTTGGCCTTGTCTTGTTAGTTATATAGTTGGCCTTGTTTTGTTAGGTCTTCTCCTCGTGCACGTCAGTGGCGCTCCATTGGGGACTTGGCCTGTAACGCTTTCTGTAAAAGTTAGTTTTAGTTTGTTCCAAAAAAGGATGTGGGGTTGAAATGAGGAAGAGAAAAGGTGGGGAAGGGGGTGTGGAGAAGGAAAGAGGAGAAGGAAACTAAGGAGGAAGGCATTTGAAAGCAGAAAAGAGAGAGGGGAGTAGCAAGCAAAAGGCTGGAGGGAGGAAGGGTGAGGTGGGGCTGTTGAAAGGTCACAGTGACAGGAGAAGGGCAGGCTGGAGGTAATCCTGAAGCCAGTGCCCATATTCCAAACAAGAAGAACAAACTCTGAATCTAAGCTTCCGGGTTCAGTGAATGATGCCTGGGGACCGTGATGGCTCCTTCCCAGCTGCTGATGCTGTTCACTATGTGGGTGTAAAGCTGCTTTAATCAGTGCCCTAGGTGGGTTCCTATTGGAGGGGTGAGTGGGCCTGGAAGGCCCTGACTTAACCTTTGCCCTTAACTGGTGATGGTGCTGGCTCCTTCGGGGCTTTTCAAAGTCAAGCTTGTCCCTGCTGCTGCAGCAACTCAAGTGGAGGATGGGAGCGGAAAGACAGCTGACAGCTGTTGATCTGTCCCCTGCCTTCTGGGCTGTAGCTGCTGCTGGCTGCTTATGAATGTCTCTCTCACGGAGAGCTCAAAGTAAGTTGTACAGCATTATTAACCTGCTAGCTGCAGATAAAGTATTTAATACAGTGGAAAATATATACAGATGCAATTCATTCTCCTCCTGTTAAATCTGTAACCAGCCGTCATGGCTCAACGAGCTAGACGATCCTATTACATTTCAAAAGGTAGCAATAGGGATTCATCTTCCACACTTTCCATGCTGCCGTATGTGGTTTGAATGAGACGGTTTCCTATTGAAACGACTATCTCCTATCAGCAAGAAGGGCATAGTCTAGGAAAGTTATTAAGTCAAGCGTGCGAGTCTGATGCTGACGGCATTTTTTCCCCCAGCAGCAAACTTTCCTATAGTTTAGCCTGTTTCATGTATCAGTGCACATGAAACTTGTAACGATTTAAATTATATAAAATCACCAGAGATGCTTCCCTGCAGTAGCATGGATGACGGAGACATTGTGTGATATGAATGCACATCACAAATGAATGAATATAACAAAACTGTGGAAAATCATGAACGGTTCACAGTCTAGATTAGTGTGGTAACCATCATTTATTTATCATTGCTCAGGAGCCTATTGCTGAGATTAAGTACAAGCGAATTAGAAGAACCATTGAGCTGTATCATTGAGTCTGGTGGGAAGTGCACTTTTAAGTCTCATGACTTAATATAGCCACAGTCATTATGACATTCCCCATTGCTCTCAGAAAGCCTAGCTGAAATGACACAGGACCAGGCATCTGAAAGGCACCTCACAAGATAGATGATTATATATAGGTTTGGACACGAGGAATGTTTTAACCTTAAATAATAAGAACTGGGTCAGACCAAAGGTCCATCCAGCCCAGTATCCTGTCTACCAACAGTGGCCAATGCCAGGTGCCCCAGAGGGAGTGAACCTAACAGATAATGATCAAGTGATCTCTCTCCTGCTGTCCATCACCACCCTCTGACAAACAGAGGCTAGGTACACCATTCCTAACCCATCGTGGCTAATAGCCATTAATGGACTTAACCTCCATGAATTTATTCAGTTCTCTTTTAAACCCTGTTATGGTCCTAGCCTTCACAACCTCCTCAGGCAAGGAGTTCCACAAGTTGACTGTGCGCTGTGTGAACAACTTCCTTTATTTGTTTTAAACCTGCTGCCCATTAATTTCATTTGGTGACCCCTAATTCTTGTATTGTGGGAACAAGTAAATAACTTTTCCTGATTAACTTTCTCCACATCACTCATCATTTTATATATCTTTATCATATCCCCCCCCAGTCTCCTCTTTTCCAGGCTGAATGGTGCTGGGAAAATAACATAGGCATGTAAATGGCATACAGGAAGGATGGTTTTATGGTTAAATCCCTGGACTGGGACTCTAAAGATCCTGGCTCTGCCACAGATCTTCCTGTTTGTCCTTGGGCAAGTCATGTAACTGTACTGTGCCTCAGTTTCCCATTTGAGAGGGTATAATATTTCTTTCTCCCATCCTTTGCCTGGTTTGTCTTTTTAGACTATAAACTCATTGGGGAAGGATCTGTCTCTCATTATGTGTTTCAACGTGTCTTGCACAATGGGGTCAGGATATCAGTAGGGGCTGGAGCAGGATCCTCAGACTTTTGTACTGGTGACCCCTTTCACACAGCAAGCCTCTGAGTGTGACCCCTCATTATACATTAAAAAAACTTTTTTATATATTTAACACCATTATAAATGCTGGAAACAAAGCAGGGTTTGGGGTGGAGGCGGACAGCTTGCAACCCCCCATGTAATAACCTGTTTGAGAACCCCTGGGCTGGAGGGACCTACTGCAATATATGAAACTAAGAATAATATAAAAAATGTGTAGATACAAATTTTTGTAAAAATTATGTTTGATATGTTTTGTTTTATTTTTAAAGATCTGAGATAAAAAATGTCCCCTGAATATTTCAAGTGTATCTGCTTCTATTGAATTAAAATGATACAGAAGAAATAATATAAAGGTATTCCTATCATCTGAAGACAGATCCTGCTGTCTTTCTTACTCTGGCACAAATCTCACTCATTTTAATAGGAAGTTTGCCTGAATTAGAGTATCAGGATTTTGCTCAGATACTAGACAGGGAGATGGAAGGACCTGACAGGCTGTAATAGTTTGTGGAAAAGGAATTTTGATCAACCAGATTACATCACACATTTTGAAACAGCAAATTAAATCAGCTTTAACAGGAACTGCGGAACATTTCATGGACTTCACCCCGTCTTGCTAACTGCTAAAAAAATGCCAAACTCTGATTAGTTATACCTATGCAAATCCTCTGACTTTCATGAATCTTGAGCTACTCTGCCAAATCTCTTACCAGTACTTCTTTCAGCTGTGCCAATGCAACTGTATTAAAACCAATGCGATGGCAATGCTGAAACTAAATGGAGAACTTGGCTCAGCATGTCCTAGGGTCACCAAATATGGCTTGTGGATTTAAATTACGCAACCATGACATTCTGTCCAGTAAGATCTGGATGTCTCCTGAGCTGCATTGTGATGCCCCTTCTCATGCTGAGTGGTGTTATTATTAGCACTGAGATCTTAACAATGTACCGTAAATGTGGCAATGTAATTTCAGAAACCCACCATCAGAGAGCAACTTAAAAACTCAAAGCACTCTCCCATTAGAACAGTTCCCCATCTATACAATCCTGCTACCTCTTCCCCGTTTTCTGAACCTTTAGGGGGAAAAAGAGAAGCCTGGCAACATACCCTGAAGGTAACCAGATTGGGCTAATTTGGACCAAGAGGTCAGAGCAGATTCCAAAGCTGGGGACCTCACACAGACTGCCCTGCCACCCATTCCATCATGTTAATCCCAACAGGGCTCCAGCTCAGGAGGCTCTGCTGGTCTCAACTGTGGCAGTAGGGCATTAGGAGAGAGGCAGTCTAAGCAGGGCCGGTGCAAGGATGTTTTGCGCCCCAGGCGAAACTTCCACCTTGAGCCCTCCCTTGCCCCCGAGCCCCTGCCCTGAGGCGCCCCCCCCACGGCAGCTCCCCTCTTCCACCCTGAGGTGCCCCCCCGCTGCAGCTCCCCACCCTCGCCCTGAAGCACCTCCCCCGCCCCAGCTCACCCCTGCTCCACCTCCACCCTGAGCACGCCATTGCTGGTTCACTTCTCCCACCCCCCAGGCTTGCGGTGTCAATCAGCTTAGGCGCCTCAAGACTGGGAGGTGGAAGAAGTGAAGCAGCCATGGTGTGTTCGGGGAGGAGGCGGGGCAGGGGTGAGCTGGGGCAGGGAGTTCCCCTGTGTGCCACCCTCCCCCACTTGCTGCAGACGACCCTCCCTGCGCTCCCCTGCCCCAGCTCCCTCCGCCTAAATGCCGGCAGCGACCAGGGCTGCCGAATATCCAGCCGCCGTGGTTGCTGCTGAAGAAAATGCCACCCCCCAAATTCTAGCACCCTAGGCGACCGCCTAGGTCGCCTAAATGGTTGCACCGACCCTGCTTCTAAGCCATTTAAGATTTTGAAGGTCAAGTCCAACACCTTAGTCTGCACTTGGAAACCCATAGGTAGTGTGTGAACTCAGTGGAGCTGCTCATGGAGTAAGGTGCTATTCAAGGTAAGTGGGAGTCTTGCAGTTAGGCCTTTTGTGAAGATGGTGTGTCTGTGTAATACTCATGTTCCATACAGGCGTAACACACAGCAGAGAGAAAAAAGGAAATTACACACACTCTCCTCTGAAAGCTAATGAACACATTAGCAAAGAACACATGCCCGGTTTCCAGCTGTCTCACTTAGGCAGGTTATGGTGAGAGGAACAGCTCTGCTTTCCCCCGACACTGAGTGATAGGCCGTTGAATCACTCACCAGCCATCCCCAAATCATGTTCATTCAAACACCACTTAGACACACCATTAGGGTTCCGTTCGTCAATAAACATTTCCCTCTTTGTGAGGAGCCAGAGCCCACCCAAGTCTGCACAGACTGTGAAAATTTGCTCAGCACTCGGCTGTCTGAGGCAGATAAAAAAAAAATTATCAAACTTATAAAAGTCTTTTTTGGGGCTGTGTGTGTGTAGTAATGGCAGGAGCGGGGCCTGGCTACCATTGTGATGAGCTTGTCTGTTTTATTGTTTAATTTTACATTTGTGTGTGATTATCATTTAGTCACACGGGCTGTCATGTGGGAACTAAACTGAAACCCAGTTCTACAAAGCTTACACGCAGACAGTGCCATTGTGAGTATGGATTGCACAGTGAGTCCTTGCAAAAAAAGCACTTGTTTGCAATAGATTTTGTTTTTTATCCTGGCTAAATGAAGGTTTTGAATGATTGATTCAGATTGATTTGCTGACCTGCTGCCCAGAGCTGCAAAACAGCCTTCCAGGTTAACAGCTCTTCTAAACAGGTTTACCATTGTTTCTGGATATGGTTAATCTTGGGGCAGGAGCATCGTAGGGCTGGTCTACACTAGGGAAGGGGATCGATCTAAGATACGGAACTTCAGCTATGTGAATAACGTAACTGAAGTCGAAGTATCTTAGATCGAGTTACCTACCGTCCTCACAGTGCGGGATTGATGTCCGCGGCTCCCCCTGTCGACTCCGCTACTGCCGTTCACATTGGTGGAGTTCCAGAGTTGACAGGAGTGCGTTTGGGGATCGATTGCTACCCGCTGATACGGCCGGTAGTGAAGACGTACCCTTAATTTCCCCCTACTTGATAGTGAAACCACTTTTCTAGCTCTGAGAGACTGGAGGTAACGAACAGGGTTCTAAACGACTGGGCATTTGACTGAGAGCTGTAGGGTTAAACTCTCCACTGGTACTGTGCTATTGAAGTCAGTCTCCAATGATATTTGTTAAGAAGGTTGATTGCCTTTACGGAGTCTTTTTTATATTAATCTGGAAGCTTTAATAAGGTTATGCTAGGAGAGTTGGAGAGAAGCAGGCTTGCATTTGGGATGAGAACACTGCCACAGACAAAAATCTGTAAAAATTAATCAGGCTTCCTATCTAGACATGCCCCCCCCCCCCCCTCGACCCTGTATACGCCAAGAAATTGAGGGGAAGCATGAGATGCATGGGTAAGAACCAAAGTGAAATCTGAGCTACATCACTGCAAATTTCATGATCATCTTCCTCTCAGCTGAGGTGGCCAGAGAAGAATGTTAGTGTCAGTGACACTATCCAGCTAGACCTCCGCTCATTTCTCTGGATATGATCCAAAGTCCAAAAGAGAAAACCAAGAAGCCATCATCGCTACAGCCCTGCCAATAGGCCTGTAGCTTCACAGAGACAGGAGACTAAGAAAAGTGACTGACAAAGAAGAATATGTGTTGGCAACAAGTACTCAGTTCATATTTTAAACAAAACACTGCAGGCAAATTTCCCACTGAGGTCAGCATTTGGTCAGGGGATACAAGTTCCTATAAACACATCAATAGTTAAGCCGATGACTAAATCAATCTCCTCATCTATCAGCAGGACAAGAGCAGCAAGGTCACATGTGGGGGAATGGTCCTTCTCTAAATTGCTAGACTTTCTGAGTTATTTTCTCAAATCAAATGGGGAAAGTAGTATAGATAACACAATTAATAGTTACAATTCCTCTTCCTCGACCACTAAGCCCATACCATTGTACTGGAAAGGAAAGAAGTAGCATGGGTGTGTGCGTGTGTAACATTTTCAAAAGCATCTAAATAATTTAGGAACTTCTGGGTAAAAATGTCAAAAGCAACTAAGTGACTTAGGTGCCTAAATCCCATCTTCAAAAGAAATTTAGGCACTCAGGAGTCTAAATCCTACTGACTTGGAAATCTGAGCTACCTTATTAAGAGTTTCACGGTCATCCTCAATGACTGCAGATTCTTTCAATGAGATTTAGGCTCTTTAAGTCTCTTAAGTTCCCGAGTTACTTGGTGCTTTTGAAAATGTTACCTTGGGATCTTGAAATTTTGCTGTGTGACTTGAATATTTTTCAGCAACAACAGCTGTAGATGAGATTGTTCATTGTAGATTATATTTAAGGGACTACCTAGGCCAGGAGAACAAAGTAGCCATCTCACAATTGCTCTGATCTGCTTTTAAAATGCCCAAGTGGCTCTGCTTCAGTATCACATGGCTCTGAGTCACAACTGATAGCATCAGTTCTCAAGCTGGAGGTTTGCAGGCCCCAGGGATAGGGTCACTCTCTTTTTTCATGACTGTATGGATGGGAACCTAAAACTTTTTTCTCTTGTAATGTGGGGTCATGGTATGGAAAAGGCTGAGAACCACTGATCTATATTTAACATTTCCCACATTTTGCCAATCCATGTTATCTTTTCCCCAATGTACAGCAGTATGTGTTCCCCTGAGTCTCCTTTCTCTGAAATAGTTTCTTGGCTCTGATTTCCCCTGTCTTTTGTATAGGCAGCATCTGATTGAAAATAGAGTATTTTATAGTTTTGTGCAGAACTCTAGAAATTTCAGTTTAATACAGTGTCACAGTTTCTAGGAGTTAATACCTATGGACCTGATTCTGCTCCAGTTAAAGTCACTGGCTAAATTCCTATAGATTTCAATGGGAGCAGAGTCAAGTCTTACAAACAAGTGTGGTTTGCAGGCATATGAAAGAAAGAGATTAATTTCTTGCCCTTTTCTAAAATGGAGAGGGGTAATATATTGCTTGTACTTTCTCCTTAGCCTATATATTTTTCCAGTAACCTGAATTTTTCTATGTGCTTCCCTACATCATTCCTCATTTCCTGCCGAGATAATTAAACTTTAAAAAAAAGTTGGTGGAAGGTGAAATAAAATATTAGTTTGCAAATTTTGTATTACTCTGGATGTGTCTTAGAATGAGTTTGGCAAGCAAGCAGCAGGGTCCTAGTAAGTAACATGTGGCCTATTTTTTATAAATCAGACATCACTGGAAAGATGGCTTCACAATAAAAAAAAAAAGAAGAAGAAAAATGCTGAAGGCTACATGATTGTCCACCTCTGAATCTAGGGCAGGTTGTAGATATCTCATGAGACAGAATGTCTCCAGGGAACTTCAGACAGAGTAACAGAGAACCATAAAACCACAACAGCCACATTACAGCCAATGGGGTTGGCAATAACTAGAGTAGAAACAACAAGTCTTAATGTGCCTCCATAATTTCTGATTGCTCAAAAGCACACAAATAAGAAATAATTGGTCAACTAATACTGAATAGTATTATACATGCTGTAGCACCTTTGACACCTCCAAAGTGAATAGGTCTAGGCCGCTGCAATTCAGTCCTCAGTCACAGAACTATTTTGTCATTAAACAGAGTGCCACAAAAGAATTACATTATGCATGGCCACGTTTTTAGAAGGGGCTTCAGCCCACCCATGAGCAAGGGCAGGAACAAAATTTTGGGTGCAAGGATTGCATTTCGATGTTTAACTGCCTGAGTGAGACATCCAAATGCTGACATTTGCATTCACACAAGATTGCAACCACAGAATTAGATGCCGTTTAAAAAAAAATTCGCCCTTTAGAATACAAAAGCATATTACCAATTTTATACTACTGGAGTAATAGCTGATTCGTCTAGAGAACATCGTAAAACTCCCTTTCTCCCACTCATATTGTTTATAAGTTCTTTGGGACAGGAATTGTCTTTCACTGTGTGCTTTTACAGAGCCTCTCACACTGGGGCTCTGATTTTGTGTGGGGTCTCTGTGTGCTGCCATAATACAAATAATAACATGATAACAATAAACAGATACATAATGGTTACAGTCTGAGTAGTAGTATTTAGGGCTAAATGGAAGATCTGACATTGCAAATCTGTCATCATTTTAAATGAGTCTCGTGTTATCAATGTCTCTGCTGCCTATGGACAACATGCTAGAGTTTGTTGCAATGTGAAAAATGAATTGGCCTTAGCTGGAATTAGAGAGATAGATTTAACCTACTGGTCCGTGTGAATGGGCCCATCTGTGTCTTTTGTATTCAATTGCCATTTTATTCATGGGACAATGCAATGGCCACCCCATGCCATTAGGCCTTTGCATAACAATATATTCAAACCTGAGGAGAAAGCCACTTTCTGCTTCCAGAACCAATGGTTGAGCATCTCTGGTTTGGACCATTTTCATTTACACTGAAGTCTGGCACTAGCAAGTTAACATCAAAACAAAGCTAAAGTAATCAGATCACTGAGTCCCAACCCCACCCTGCAGACAGAACTAACTTGCTCCTCATGGAGGTTCCCTAACACACGACACCCTTGGTTTCACTCAACTGACATTTAAATAACCGTTGTAGTCAGGGAGAAGCTTATTAAATGGAGAAACTTCTTGGTTAGGAAGTTCTCTACATTTATTAAGCACCTTGCTACAACACCTCCTGGTCCTTTCTGGTAACCGTGGAGGACCCTGAATCGTATAGCCACAATGCAGCCTTTATGGAGCACAGGTAGCTTGACCCATCCTTTAGTTTCTTCTCATGATGACACAACCCCTTGGAATTGTTTAACAGGAGAACAATACAAAAGGTTACGCAGAAAGCAAACAATAGACTGATTTTCACCTGTGGTGAGATATACAACAGCTAGAGACTGCAAATATTCTTTCTGTTCCTCTTTTAGGAGGAGAATCCCACTTACACTCAAAACAGGGGAATAAGTCTGAGTTCAGTGGTACAGAGGCCCTCTTTACTGGACTGATTTCATCCTTACAGGATGCCTGCAATTGTCAGTAGTTCTGCTGGATAAGGAAAATTAATATTATCAGTTGAATGGGACAAGTCAGTGCCATAGGTGGGCTGCTGTGGTGGTGCAAGCTGAATTCACTGATGCCAGATTTAGTGTCCAGGCACAATGGTTTTAGGCTGGGATCAGAAGCTTAAGGGAGTTTGGTGCCTAAACTCCATTGAATTTCTAATTGAGTTTTAATGGGAGTTGATGCCTAACTCCTGACGCCTTTGAACAGTGCAGTTGAAATGTCTCACATGCTGCAATGACAACAGTGTAACTCTGATGTGGTAATGTCTGCTGTGCTACAGTGTCTCTTTATTTAAAAAAAATATGGTCAGGCTGTTTCTTTCGGGTCCAAAGGAATCAAAGAAATCAAGGAAGTCACAGTACTAAAAGAGTAAAGCGCTCTTTTCTAATACTGAAATGTAGACATGACTCAGATTCATTTTCAAATGAGAAAATTCATCCCTCTGGTATATATAAATATGTTGTAATATAAGTTTCCAGGTTCATTATTGACTTGTTTGGTGGCACTTGGCAGAAGAACATAAGGTTTTTTTTATTTCAAAATACACTGGAAGGGATTTAGCAGAGTTTTGGAGACATTGCATTTTCTCTGTTTTGGGAGATTTCTGACCTTTCGCAAAGACTTTAACTGTCTGGGATTGTCACATTTGATTTCTTTAAATAAGGGGGAAAACTCACAAAGAAACGGAAAGGTTAGTGAACTTTGCTTTATTTTGCTCACAGCGAGAACTTTCAAATAATTGGAAAAGAATTTGTTTCTATTTTAAATGATAGAAATTAAAGATAGAAATGACCTATTAGATCATTCTGGACACTTCTCTGGCAGTGTAGTCCTATTCCACTATTTCAGGGACTGGAAAATAAACTCCTGGGGAGGGGACTGAATGGTTCAGAGGACTGATAATAGTTTATGGATCCTCAAATAAGATACGGCCCAGATCAGGAATGGCTGGAAACCTTTACCACTAAACATCTGTTTGGTGGACTGTTGAAATGAATTAGTGATCTCAGTCCAATGTCAATTAACCAATTAATGATTAACATCATAAAAAGCAGAACTGGATCTGAGCATCTTCGATGAGTAGTGACTGGACAGAGAAACTAAGCTACTCTTTTTCCCACAGATACGATGCTGCTCAACAGGGCTGAATCACATTAATCTGGCAATGTGGAGAAGCCTGCATATCTTCCTCTCAATGTTATTCATTATTAACTTTTAATTTTCAATTGAGTGAAAAAAGAGAGGCTTAGATCAATGCAAAAATCAGATCATCCAGTTAAGAACATAAATCTATACTGCAACTTTCATCTAACCAGGATTTATTTTCCAAAGTATTTCCTGGGGATTATATAACCAGAGGGTGATTTTTTTTAAATAGTCCTATGTCAGGATAATAAAGATCATATAACTATAAAAGATAAGTACTTTTTGGCTTTCGAGGTTACCCCAGAGATGTCCCTTTTCTCATATCCCAAAATGGGAATCCACATGTGCGAAGTTCCTGATCTTTGGCTGTGTGATAGCTACTTCTGATAACGCCTATCATCCAAAAAGTCTCCATCACCAAAGTATTCTAAAGAACCTTCAAGTAACCTCACAGGGTTCTCTCTTTCTCCAAATGCCAGCCAAAAAGGATAAAAGCTAGTTATTACTCTTATTATAGTTAAATGTTTAGACACACGCTTTATGTTTTCATAGCACTTTATAGATGTTAGATAAGACATACTCTTTCCACCAAGACATTACAAACTACAGAAAGAATACAAGATGAAGCCCAGGCACCTCTTCTATTAATGATGAACACAAGGCTATCAATTCAGCACCTTTCAGAAGCAGTGATATCTCTTTTCACTGCACTGCACTGACTGGGCATTAGGTGTATGAAGACTGTTATTATTAATAGACATTAAAGCTATCATTGAAGGACTTCGTCTTTGCCTAGAGGCAGAATAAAATCCACCTTATTTTGAGACATGGGATGGGACTCACAGACCATGTCCCAGAGGGTGGGGAGAGTGCCAAGGCTGGGGAGAATTAGTGTGATCCAAACTGTCAAAATGCACTGGATACAGCCAAATGCAATAGGCCTGAGTTGCATAAGCAGCTGTTTTCTTATCAGAGGCATGAGTGTGAGATGCGGAGTCTGGATATGTAATACAGCTGTGGAGGATCGCATTTGAAAATGTAATAAGATCTAAATAGGCTGAGCTCATTAGTGCCTCATTGTATCAGCACTAGTGCCATGCTGAGTTAAATCCAGCTCAGTGGCGTGGCTGGCGCTGCACACGTTCACGAGTTCAATGGATATGAGAGGAAAGCGCACTGTGGGGTTGGTACGGAGAATGTGTGGTGTCAAACTGCAGTAAAGTCTCCTTGGTTGCGTAGCCCAGAGCACGGCCCGAGGAACGGGGGTGGATGGGAATGGGGGTGGATGAGAAATGTGCTGATTCAGCGCATCACTGTATCAGCTTCTATCAGTGGGTTTCCTATCTTAAAATTGCTTCTCCCTGGTGGAGTTCAGCTTTGGTATCACTGCTTGACCTCCATGGGGCTGAATCCTCTGACAGGGTGCAGCTGGTACAGGTATAATTGTATAGGCCAGAAGGGACTAGTGTGATCATCTAGTCTAGGGGTGGGCAAACATTTTGGCCTGAGGGCCGCATCAGGTTTCAGAAATTGAATGGAGGGCCGGTTAGGGTAGGCTGTGCCTCCTCAAACTGGTAGGCATGGCCCAGCCCCCTCCCCCTATCCAACCCCCCCTGCTTCTCACCCCTGGGACTCCTGTCCCATCCACCCCTCTGCTCCCTGTTCCCCGACTGCCGCCAGACCTCCTGCCCCTAACTGCCTCCCCTCGCCCCATCCAACCTCTCCTCTCCTTCCTGACTGCCCCTGCTCCCAGGACCTCTGTCCCATCCAACCATCCCATCTCCCTGACTGCCCCCAGAACCCCTCTCCCCATTCAACCCCCCTGTTCCCTGCCCTCTGACCATCCCGACCCCTATCCACACCCCTGGCTCCTGACATCCCGAGAACTCCCCTGCCCTCTATCCAATCCCTGTCTCCTGCTCCTTAGCCCCTTACTGCGCTGCCTGGAGCACCGGTGGCTGGCGGCGTGGCTGCACCATGACAGGCAGCTGTGCTGCCCGGCTGGAGCCAGCCACGCACCATGCAGCACAGAGCACCGGGTCAGGCCAGGCACTGTAGCTGTGCTGCCCCAGGAGCTTGCAGTCCCGCTGCCCAGAGCATTGCGCCGGTGGCGCAGTGAGCTGAGGCTGCAGGGGAGGGAGAACAGCAGGGGAGGGGCCAGGGGGCGAGCCTCTCAGGCCAGGAGCTCAGGGGCCGAGGAGAATGGTCCCGTGGGCTGGATGTGACCCATGGGCCATAGTTTGCTCACCTCTGACCTAGTCTGACCTCCTGTTCAACCCTGAATTAATTTCTGTCTGAACTAGAGCAAATATTTTAGAAATGATACCTCTTTGCAGCCAGGCTGGGACTATATGCATATCCTGGGTTTTCTCCATGAATATCAAAATAGGATCATACTGATGGTTTTAGACATTTGGTTGGGCTTAGAAATAGACCTATAGACAGTAAATCTAGGGACAAGTGAAAGAAATGGGTGTCCGTCGATTTTCTCTCGAGAGTGGCAATGAAACTGACAGAGATAAATATGACAGCCTGACACTGATTTAGGATTCAAGATGCCCTGTGCAGAATGAAAAAGGTTTCCCAAGGTATAGTGATCAGCTTCAGCTGACACAACCAACTCATTGGGGACTTGTGGGTAACTCGTTCTTCTTGGTATTTGACAAATTTGAGGCAGTGTGTGTTCAGAAACCACATCCAATCCCCAAACATTCCCATTTAAATGGACAAGACTGCAAGCTCATAAAAGAGAATGTTTCTAACTTGAGGCTTCCAAAGTCAATTATATACAATATAGAAGAGGGGTGGGCAAACTTTTTGGCCCAAGGGCCACATCAGGGTTGCAAATGTATGGAGGCTTGTGCCGGGAAGGCTGTACCTCCCCAAGCAGCCTGGCCCCCACCCCTCATCTGCCCCCTCCTACTTCCCACTGCCTGACTTCCTCCCCTCAGATTCCCCCACCCATCCAACTCCCACTGCTCCTTGTGCCCTAACCACCCCCTCCCAGGACCCCCCGCCCCTAACTGTCTCAGAGACCCCACCCCCTATCCAACCCCCCTGCTCCCAGTCCCCTGACTGCTCTGACCCCTATCCACATCCCCCTCTGACAGGCTCCCCCAGGACTCCTCACCTCTCCACCCCCCCGATTCCCTGTCCCCTGACCCCTATCCACACCCTGCCTCCTGACAAGGCCCCCGGGACTCCCAAGCTTATCCAATCCCCATATTCCCTTTCCCCTGACCACCCTCTAGAGCCTCTGCCGCCTACAGCCGCACCCTGCTCCCCATCCCCTGACTGTCCCCTGGGACACCCCACCCCTTATCCAGCCCCCTGCCCCTGCCCCCTTACCATACTGCTCAGAGCAGCATGTCTGGCAGCTGCGCCACCCGGCCGGAGCCAGACATGCTGACACGCTGCTTGGCAGGAGTGCGCAACACCACCACTCAGAGCACTGCCCATGTGGTGGTGTGGCTGCGGAGGAGGGGGGACAATGGGGGAGGGGCCAGGGGCTAGCCTTCCTGGCTGGGAGTTCAAGGGCCGGGCAGGACGGTCCCATGGGCCAGATGTGGCCCACGGGCCCTAGTTTGCCCACTTCTGATATAGAACGACCCCCACTTTTGTCGGATGGGATGCATATCTCTTGCCCAGCCAACTTCAATCGTGTGACCTCAAAGCATTGAAATACACTTTCCCCTTTCATAATAAGGGTACAAAACACTGATCTGGCCAACTGATTCTACTATTAGACTGAATACATCAATTATAGTAAAGATGCACAAGTGCACCCCAAGATGATTGGGTAAAGCTCTTGCAAACACATTTCCACCCACTCACGTGGTGTGAGAATGTTGGAGACTCAAGTGATAAGCTAAATACACACATTTTTATAATACTTCCAGGACTTAGCTCTTTCCCGCCTTAGATCTGAAAGCATTCAGAAAGGAAAATAAGCAACTTTACTGCATTATACAGATGGGGAAAATGAGACAGTGAGAGGACAGTGACTTGATAAAGGTCACACAGCAGCTCCATTACTGATAAAGAACGCAGGTATCCTAGTCCTTATCCAAGGAACCAAACTGCTTCCTTAAAACATCCAGACAGAAGAAACAAAGTATTGTGGAAACCCTTTAGCTTGTGGATGCCGATTTGTACATACAAATAAATATCCTCATGAACATGCTGGTGAATGTTGGGATGCCCTTGGACAATTTGGCCAGATTGTTTCTTAAAGGTCTGCTAAAGATTCCACATTGACCTGGAGTTTTCCCAGTATGGTCTAAGCTACAGCACATCTACCTCACTTGGAATAATTCAGCTGATTTTTGTGCTATTTATCTTTTCTGGAGAAACCCTTTAATTTCTTGTGTTTCCGGAACACAATTCTCTGAAAAAAGTTCTGCATAAATATTCCTGCAAACTTCATAAGTCTCATAGTTTGGATTTGCTTCCTTGTCATCCTTTGCCCTAACACAAGTTGCTTTATTCTTATTCTTCTCTTTGAGCCCTTGTGTCTCCTCCCTCACCCCCAGATTCCCAATATTTCTCTGTTATATGAGTTACAACAGCATACATTCACTCGTTACGTTTTGCAGCCTGTTCACTTCCTATCTAATATTAACAGGCTCCTTTCAAAGTTCTGCACTAGGCCTGCCTGAGTGGTGAGTATCTAAATCTTTTAACAGGTCTATTAACTCTGCTTTTTCTAGATTTTGCTGCTTCATTTTACATGCATGCCAGAAGATTCAGCCTCTTAAGAATGTCTTTGAGGCATCCTCTGCCATAATAAATAACAAAAATGAGAGTTAAAAATATGTTTCAATAATATTTGTTTGGCTCTAGTGTGTGGGTTTGTCTTGCAGAAATGAGAGTGGGAATGAATGCCAGTGTCTGCTGGGTAAGTGCTACCACATTAGAGTACTTACTGTACAAATAAATAACCATATATGTGCTACAGGGATTTTCTTCGATAATGGCCAGCTTATGGTGTACTTTCGGTTGCAGTGATTAATTAGGTGCCCCTTTTAGGGGAAATGCATTTGAACATTTTTGTAAGAATCCTTGTTTTGCGGTGCTGGAGACTGGAACATCCCCTTTGCTGTGACTCTTAAACCTCTTTCCTGATGATCCAGCTACCAGGAACAGAGATTCATTTAAAAGTGGCTTAAATGAACTACAGAAACAAATGGTAAGTGGCTTTTGGCATTGAAAATGCAGTGACTTTAAAGCAATGGCCCAGCTCCATTTTTTAATAGGCCTTAACTTATTGATTATAGCACAGCGTAGTAATTAGAGGTAGGCAGCAAAGTCTTTGATCTTTCCTTAAGTCTGGGGGACCTGCAAATAGGGGTACTTGGACTGGACCCAAATCTAGTAATAATCCAGGAAGGTAAGGGTAAGAAAATGGAATTATGAAAGGACCTGTTTTCCTTCACTCGCCTATGCGCTAAAGACAAATCCTCTTTGCAACATCCAGCCTGAGTAATTATGTTGAGCCCTGGGTGTGTGCCACAAAGCAGCAGCAGATTCATTCTATGGGCAGCAGTACTTTCCGCAGGCCTTGTGTTCTTGCTCTTTTAATAGCTAGTGGATCCAACAGCTCTGCCCCTCTGTGCTCAGCTGCTCAGGAAGTCCCTAAAGATCTGGCGTGAAATCTGACCTCTAGGGAGTTTTGCCATTGACTTCAACAGGGCCCGAATTTCACCGCTGGGCTCCAGAGCGCATAGAGCTGCACAGTCTTCACATACACTCCTGAAATCCCGCAGTCATCCCGTGGAAGCGCACTGGTTGTGTTCCAGGTGGGGGCCACTCTGCATCTGGCAAGGAGAGAGCATGGTAGCTCCTCGATAACTTCTATGCCCATTGCTTTGGAAATGACACAAGATATCAAATAAAAACCCTCCTTTCCTCATCAGTTCCCCTTCTTATTAATTGCCTTTGACACAGTGTGCAACAACCAGTGTGCACAACTGTGGATGCCTAACTGCTTGAACTGCAGCCCCTACCCTAGTCAACCAGCCTACTCTATATTGTCTGCTTGAATGATAGCAGCAAAGTTCCAGATCATCTCTCATTTTCAAAGCCATTAAACACGTCTCCAATGTTTATGGCTGATAATCAAATGTAAGTTAAAGAAACATTTATTTTAAAGTGTAAACTGATCACTGTGGATTTTGTTTTGATGTTACTATTTTGATACGTTGATGTTCATTGGTATAAATAGGGTGCAGTTGTCATAGCACTTGAATAAAAAAACCCTCAGTTGACAGCATAGGTACAATAAAGGGAGATCACCCTCAGTAACTAACTTGCATTAGAGCTGCGTGTAAGTGTCTGACTGATAATTTTGTTTTTCTGGCGTTACTTGGCATAGAATGTAGGATTAAGGGATGGCTTTTGTAAGTAAAGATTTGTAGGCTTGACGCAGAGCACAGATGAATCATGTACTTGAAAACATTATCCACCATAGCTGAAAACAAAATCAGATATGAACCAAAAATGCAAAGTGGGCCCCCTTGATTTGACACAACCTGGCTGTCGTCCAGGAATCATCAACAATCATCTAGTATGGTTGGGAACTAGCCAATAAATATCCAGTAATGAAGATCGAAGGTCTGAAGAATTCACAAGAACTAATTTCTGCATGCTAGGTACGAAAAATGGAGAAATGTTTGTGTTAGCCTCATGAAAAGAAAGACAATCCCACTTCAGGACTCAACCCTAGCTATGTAAAGTACTTATATGACTATTTGAGTGCATTATAATCTCTAAAGTATTTATCCTCACAATACTGCTGTGAGGTAGAGGAGTGCTATTATCTCCATGTTACAGCTGGACAACTAAAGTGCCAAGAGAGACAAAATGACTTCCCCAATATCACACAGGAAGCCTATGGGAGAGCAGAGACCTGAATTCAGGTATCTCAAGTCCTAGGAATCGTAGCTTCCAAGGCCAGAGGGACCATTGTGATAGTCTAGTCTGATCTCCTGTATAACATGGGCACTCTCCCAAAATAATTCCTGGAGTGTGTTGTGACACTGCACCCCGTATTTGTCATAGTAATGTTATGATAGGATTATGGCATAATTATGATGCATTTTGTGCAAGATAAGTCATGTAAGCTGTCATTGAAAAAGTTGTGTTTTGCTGAATATGATTATCCTATTTGTATGCATCATTTTTGTATCTGAAGTTATGAGTACTGACTGTGTAACTGTATTTCAAATGGAGTTATACCTGAGTGACACCAACTAGACCAGTGGTTTTGAAACTTTTTTTCTGGGGACTCAGTTGAAGACAATTGTTGATGCCCGCAACTCAACGGAGCTGGAGATGAGGGGCTTGGGGCGTGGGAAGGGCTCAGGGCTGGGGCAGAGGATGGAGGAGCAGGGGTGAGGGCTGTGGGGTGGGACCGGGAATGAGGGGTTCAGTCTGTGGGAAGGGGCTCTGAGCTGGGGCAGGGGGCTGGGGTCGGGAGAGGGTCAGGGCTCTAGGCTGGGGGTGCAGGCTCTGAGGTGGGTCTGGGGATGAGGGTAATGAGGGGTAATGGGCCATTAGAGAAAACAATAGACCTTAGGAGAAGCTTATCTCCCACCTGGTGAGCTTTCCTTAGAACAATCCAGACAGCCTGTAAGTAATGGCTACTATGACTCTGCAAGGGCATGAGACCAGACCACACGTCTCTGGACTCCATCTTGGGATGTCAGTATTTTTCTACAAACTGGTCTGAGAACCAAGTTTTGAAACAAAGGGTTCCTGCCATATGCTAAAATTATATAAGGCAGGAAGTGACATCATCTGTGGTTCTTCACTCCCCACACAAGAAGATTTCTGGAAACACCTGAGGAACAAAGAATGAACTGGGGGAAGTGCTGGACCCCGGCTAAAGGGATTTCTAGCTTGTGTATGAAAGATCTGGGGATTCCAAGTTGTGAAACAAGTGCAGCTTGCCCCTTAAGAATCTGCAGCCTGCTTGTATCATCAGCCAGGGTGAGAATATGCTAATTCACATCCTATCTTTCTAATATCTTAGATTTAGCATTTTTATTTACTAGGTAACACTGGTCTACAATTTTTGAGAAGTCACCTGCTTCAGAGATAAAATGTGGTATTTATTATCTATTTTGATGTGCTGAATTCAAATATGACAATTAAAAGAACTGATTGGCTACTGTTTCTAAGATATTTAAGTTTTTACATTTTATGTCTATGTATATTGTGTAGATAGTAGAGTTTTAATCATAAATTGTAAACCTAGGTCTTTTCATGTGTTTATGGTTGCTTTACATGATAATATTTCACCTGTCCTGTTTATGTAACACTTTAAAAATCAGCAAAAGGGTTATATAAATAAAATTTATTATGAAACAAAAGGCAAAAAACTATTATGTACATAGTTTAGTCCTATTCAGTGTCTACTCGGCGCTTCTTGGCTTGTCTCTTGTATTCATTAAATGGAGCATCTCTTGTCACTGTCCAGCAATAGTCTGCAAGCATTGATGGGCTCCATTTGCCCTGATAACGTTTCTCCATTGTTGCAATGTCCTGGTGAAATCGCTCGCCGTGCTCGTCGCTCACTGCTCCGCAGTTCGGTGGAAAAAAATCTAGATGAGAGTGCAAAAAATGTATCTTTAGTGACATGTTGCAACCAAGGCTTTTGTATGCCTTGAGGAGGTTTTCCACCAACAACCTGTAGTTGTCTGCCTTGTTGTTTCCGAGAAAATTTATTGCCACTAACTGGAAGGCTTTCCATGCCGTCTTTTCCTTGCCACGCAGTGCATGGTCAAATGCATCATCTCGAAGAAGTTCACGAATCTGAGGACCAACAAAGACACCTTCCTTTATCTTAGCTTCACTTAACCTTGGAAATTTTCCACGGAGGTACTTGAAAGCTGCTTGTGTTTTGTCAATGGCCTTGACAAAGTTCTTCATCAGACCCAGCTTGATGTGTAAGGGTGGTAACAAAATCTTCCTTGATTCAACAAGTGGTGGATGCTGAACACTTTTCCTCCCAGGCTCCAATGACTGTCGGAGTGGCCAATCTTTCTTGATGTAGTGGGAATCTCTTGCACGACTATCCCATTCGCAGAGAAAACAGCAGTACTTTGTGTATCCAGTCTGCAGACCAAGCAAGAGAGCAACAACCTTCAAATTGCCACAAAGCTGCCACTGATGTTGGTCATAGTTTATGCACCTCAAAAGTTGTTTCATGTTGTCATAGGTTTCCTTCATATGGACTGCATGACCAACTGGAATTGATGGCAAAACATTGCCATTATGCAGCAAAACAGCTTTAAGACTCGTCTTCGATGAATCAATGAACAGTCTCCACTCATCTGGATCGTGAACGATGTTGAGGGCTGCCATCACACCATCGATGTTGTTGCAGGCTACAAGATCACCTTCCATGAAGAAGAATGGGACAAGATCCTTTTGACGGTCACGGAACATGGAAACCCTAACATCACCTGCCAGGAGATTCCACTGCTGTAGTCTGGAGCCCAACAGCTAGACTAGAGCCAATCAACAATTTTAAGCATCATTTTCGTTCTCAGTGACCCAGAATTAGTAAAGTTTGACTACATTTATTTCAGAAGCATTTTGGCTGTAGAGCAGTGTAATCTGCTTTGATCTGTTTGCTATCACTTATAATCACTTAAAATTTATCTTCTGTACTTAATACATTTGTTTTATGTTTTAATCAAAACCAGTGAGTTTGGAGTGAAGTGTGGGAGAAACTTTGTTCAGCAGGGCTGTTGCATATTCCTCTCCACATTGAGGGCAGGGGGTGAACTCTATGAGCTTACGCTGTACACTCCTGCTCAGTGATGATTTCCCATTCACAGTTTCATTTTGAGATCTATCAGTTGGCCATTTTTTAACGCATTTAATGTATGCTGTGTTAATTTTATATCATTATAGTTTTTTTGTCAAAATATCCTGTGGTACAAAGCCAAATGTCTTACAGCAGTCTAAGTATATTACATCAGCACCTTTATTAACACCTCTATCAACCAAATTTATAATCTCACCAAACAAATATATCAAATTAATTTGACAGTATCTATTTTCCATAAACCCATGTTGATTTGCATTAATCATATTACTCTACATTAATTCTTTTATTAATGAAGTCGTGTATCAGCTGTTCCATTGTCTTGCCCAGGATTGATGTTAGGCTGACAAACCTATAATTGCCTGGGTCACCCCATTTACCCATTTTAAAAATGACAGAACACTAGCTTTCTTCCAGTCTTCTGGCTCTTCTGCAGTGCTCCAAGGCTTTCTGAAAAATCAACATTAATGGTTCAGTGAGCTCCTCAGCCAGCTTATTTAAAACTCTTGGATGCAAGTTCTCTGGACCTGCTGTTTTAAATATGTCTAACTTCAGTAGACTCTGTTTAACATCCTCCAGAGGTAGTATGGAATGGAAAGAGTGTTATCATTACCATGTGATAAGACTATATCACCTGTTTCCCCCTGAATACAGAACAGAAATATGCATTGAACACTTCTGCCTTTTCTGCATTATTACTGATAATTCTTCCATTTTCATCTAGTAATGGAACAACAGCACTGGGTCAGGATTCTTTTTGTTTCTAATATATTTCAAAAACTCCTCCTTATTGTCATTAACTCTGCTGGCCATAGATTTCTCCTTGTGCCTTTGCTTCCCTTATGAATTTTTTACATTTCCTAACTTCTGATTTCTATTCTTTATTCTAAACTTCCCCTTTCTTCCATTTGTTATATATTTAAATTTTTTTTATAACTGTCTTCACTTCCCCACTTAACCAGATCATTTTTAAAATCTGTGTAGCCTTCTTCCTCAGTTGTGGCTTTTTGGCCATCTAGTAAAGTGTTTTGAAATTGTTCCCAATTATCATTCAAAATATTCTGATTAAATTCTTCCTTCTAGCTGATTTGACTTATAATTGTTTTCAGCTTTGTGAAATTTGTTGTATTAATGCACCAAGTTATATATATATATTTATTACTGGTCTGGACTTTATTCTTCTGCACATTATAAATATGATCAAGTCATGATCACTTGTACCTAAGCTACCATTTATTTTTAGTTGTGTCATCAGTTCCTCTTTATCTGTTAAGACAAGATCTAATAAAAATGTCCCCCTTGTCAGTTGCAACACTTTTTGAGTTCGAGTGCTTACCACTGGCCCATCCTTCCTCTCAATTTTTATTCATACAAGACATCCCCACTGAGAATAAGGCCCCTGTGGTTTGATTTTCAGATCCTATAGAGCTGACAGGGAGGTGTGGGTGCTGAGAAGCTCTGAAAACCAGAGCATGGCCAGTAGATCGTCCATATGAGAGGCTAATTTAAATCATACTGGTATATTTCTCTAGCCATTTTGGTGCATTTATTTTAAGTCTTAATTCTTCTTCTGTTAAGTCTCTTTTCAGCCTTTGGGCAAAAGTGTGAATATGTTATTAAGGAAGCTAACTGGCAACATTTTCCTTACAAGTTTGCTCAGTGGATCTTTCTTAATCTTTGGAAATTAATCTTCAGTATCCAGAATTCAATATTTCACTTTCTTTCACTTTATTGCTGTTGCAAGAGCTCAGATGTCAATCCCAATATCACAGAGATCTAGGGAACAGCTAAATCTATGAGGTCTAGAGATTAGAATATTAAATCAGATGAGAGGACCCTGAACAAAATATTGGGCTACTTCCCCAGCTGGTGTCTGCTGGTGGAGCTCTATGATGATCTGGCCCATCATGGCCTTGCAGCTGTAAATTCTTTTAGCTTGAGACTGATTCTCCTCCTACTTATACAGGTGTAAATTAGGAGTACGTTCATTGCAAGCAATGGAGTTACAGTAGCA
Organism: Chelonoidis abingdonii; assembly: GCF_003597395.2. NCBI lineage: Eukaryota > Metazoa > Chordata > Testudines > Testudinidae > Chelonoidis > Chelonoidis abingdonii. The sequence goes on from NC_133777.1 coordinate 13,245,788, forward strand.
TAAAATCTGAGTAAGTCAGAAGAGAATCAGGCCCTGTGAGAGGTAGTGATAAGTGCCAAGATTCAAATGAATTTGTAAAAAATAGTAAATGGTTTGCGTCCCCTTGCCAGACAAATACTTGCCTTTTCACTTTGAATGAAGGCCAGATCATGTTCTAACTAGCAGGACTGAGAAACTCCACATATTTTGACATGTTGAGTTTTCTACAGAACATCCCATTGGGAGCATGTGAGGCACAGCTGATAGGACAGGGAAGGTCTTAAGAAGCCATTTCAGGTGTTTCAAGAATCAGAGAGAAAACCATGGAGCTGCTGAAAGTGATATTGGAGGAGGAAGGAAGAGAAGGATTGTAATAGATGTTTAGTACAGGACATTGCTTGGTGTTACTATTCAGATATGCAGAAGTTAAGTGGTATTTCTGTTGAACCAAGGGAGAAATGAATTCTAGAACTGAGAATCCTTCTCTAATACATCCGGTCCTCAGTTCCAGATATTTATATTTGGGGCTGTTACCTTGAGCCCCTTAGCTCATCCCATCTGTCAGGATGAAGCACAAAGAACGTAGCAGTTTCTAAAGTAGCCAGGACCCAAACCACATAACAGTTTAGGAGTCTTCTATGAGCACATACCTAATTTAGGGTGTAATTTAGTCATCAGACATGTGAATGTCCATCTGTTCATAGCTGTTGCTAGTCCACACTGCTATGCCATCACCAGTGGCTGAGTATGCTCAGATGAACCACTGTGTAGACTCGGCTAGACAAAGACAAGTAACATTGCAGGGATCACTTCAAACTGTACTGAACCAAGCTGCACAAACTGTGTTGCAAGAAACTATTCTGTGTTGGCAAGTGGTGGCCTATATCAGCTCTTCCATTTGTTTGTAATTTCCTTTGACTTCAATGGGCTTTACACTAGGCCTTAAATTCCCATTACATTTCTGGGATTTGATTCTGTCTTATGCTAATTTGCCCTTGTTTTCCTTGAGTTTTCCATTCTGTTTTGTGGATTTTGCAGCCATGGATTTTTTTTTCAGTAACTAAGTTCCACAGTCTCGTTACTAGGAAATGTTGCCTGATACTCCACACCTAAGTTTCCGTTGCACAGTTTCATCCCATTACTGCTAATATTATCCCCTTGGGCCAAACTAGTTTCTCTCCCATCAAACACAGGTAGAATCATGTTTTGTTACATTGTACCGCATGTGGAAACACCAAAAACTTAATTTAAAAACAAAAACATCAAATTGTTTCATAATGATGGTAATATATAGCCCTCACTATTGTATGTAAGTATCTGAATGAAGCATTGTTTAGAAATGATTAATTACGTAACATCTGGTAATTAATTACATATCTAGAATGGTCTACACAATTAGTCCTGCCACGAGTGCAGGGGACCGGACTAGATGACCTTTCGAGGTCCCTTCCAGTTCTATGATTCTATGTCTTTGTACGTCTATGTTTATACAGGGCTTTGAACAGGTAAAAGTGCTAAGAGCTCCGAGTAGATTATGAGCCTTGATTATTACTGTTGCTATAACAAACCTGAAATGTGCTGAATTTTTGTGAGCCCCCTTGAATTACTGAAAACTTTACCAATTAACAGAATTAGCAGTCATCAGCGGTAATAGACTTGGGATTTTCATTCTTTTGGACACATTTTTAATCTTTTGTTTAAAGAAAATGGTATGACATTTAAACGCGTAGCTATATTGCTTATTGACACACATTTGGCAAAGCAAGCTATGTTGAAAAAACCCCCTCCTGATCGGGTGATGCTTTGAGATCCCCAGTTTCCTCCCCACCACTTTCAGTTCTGAAATTCTGTCAAAGTTCAAGCTGGATTCCTGAAACCAATTGGAGTGTAGTTGTTCTTTTGTTCCCTGTTGCCAACTGCTGAAAAGTACGTTCATCAGTTTTTGTAGTCACTAACTTTAAAGCCTATAAATCCCATTGCTTTCTTTGAATGCCCAGATGTAAAGTACTGCTTTAAACGTGGGAATGACTTAGCAGAGCTTTTCACTTAGGGTGTTGGATGGACTTCTGTGCTGTTTCTAATTTCATGGAGGAATGCCTTAAGCAGGCAATCTGTTTATTAAGCTATCAGAGGTAAGGCTAAAACTCACAAAATAACTTCTGCAAAAGCCAGGTAATTCTCAAATACAGAAACAACATCCTAATGCTCCCGGTTTCAAAAGAGCAATTCATTTAATTTAAAGATATGCCTTTCTTTGTAGGATATATGCATGACTTGCATAACACTGTTAAAACTAACCGATTCAAATGCTGTAGGGCTGGTTTTTGCACTTGAAGGCAGTGCATGTTTATTTAATTTTTGTCCTCTTGCTATTCATCATAGACTTAAATTAATGCTCTGCTCATGGATGAAACTACAATCCAATTCATTAATCATATTTCTTATTTAACCTGCAATAGTCTGTTAAGACTTGTTCTTGATAGGATTGGAAAATATTCCTTTAATCCAAATGGCTTTCTGCCTATAAACACGTAGTAATTATATTTGCTTGGAATTAATCAAGTTCATTACATTACGTTCAGGATCTGAATCTGAAATATGTTTGAATTGTGAAGTATAACTCTCCCGTCACACTCACTTCAGACACAAGTGATAAAAGACATACTCAGGGTGAGGTTTTCAAAAACTCTCTTTTTTTTAGTTAAATCTACTAAATTTCAAAATGAAACATCCTTAGAAAATGAGCTCATCATTAGCCTAACTCTGTTCCCACTGCAGTAAATGGGAATTTTATCATGGACTTCCATAGGAGTGGAGTTAGGCCAGCTCTGAGGGGTTACGAAAAATCTCATAGTTCTGGGAAACTTTTATTCAGCATAAAAGAAAAAGTCTACCAGCCCCGTGGTGTGATTTCAATTTAACCTAAGCAGTAGCTAGCCCTCTCTTATGAAGAACAGGCTTAAAGGGCATTTGGGAGGAAAAGTGATTGAACTTCAACGTAGTATGTTATTGGAGATTTGTTCTTTTGCTTGTGAAAATCCTTCCAACAGCTCTAGAAGCCCAGAAAGACAATGATGTTATATGAAAAAGCATACTTATATAGAAATGAAGACAATCCTGTTCTTTGAAAAAGATTTGAGAGTTTGAGCCCTATCTCATTTGTGCATCTGCTGTTGTTTTCATTTCAATTTACTCCCACAGGCCCAGGTCTTAAGGTCCTTAATTTAGATTTTGATCAGGCCAAGAGGAGTTTTTCCTGAATAAATGCCTCAGGATTTGACTCATAACAGGTTCCTATTCCCCCTCTTTAAGCTGAGTGAAAGAACATAGGAAATACCAAAGTTCACACTTCCTGTTTTTTATAGTGAGATTTTCCAAAAGAGTCTAAGGGAGTTGGGAACTCTAATCCAGTTAAAATTCTAGGAGAGCTGGGCACTAAGGCCCAGACTTGTAAAGGTATTTAAGTGCTGCTTTTCTCAGCATCACTATGCCTAACTGATTTAGGAGCTTAAATCTCATTTTTAAAAAGCATTTAGGTACTTAGAAGTCCAAATCACTTCCATTGTCGGGTCTTACTCTCTTAACCCTTTTGAATATCCCAACCTTATAGTCCTTGAAAGGAAGGCTAGAAGAGAATAATTAATTCCAAGTATCGAAGTATAATTTTAAAATCATTTTAGTTATTTCACAGGCAAATGTATGGTTTTGTCCAAATATCCATTGTTTAGAGACCATTTCTATTAGCCCTTAAGCCCAGACCCAGGGCGTCATTTCTATGCCTGCAAACAGTGCCTTTTTGTTAAACAGAGTGATTTGGAATGCTGCAAGTCACTAATTACAGGGAACCGAATCTTTCCTCTTTTATTCTGGGAGCTGAATTGCTGCTGGAAAAATAAAACAAAAACATACTGTACTGAAGTGTTCAGATTGCTTAGTAATGTGGGTTGGCATAAAGAGATGGGTTTTCTGACACGTTAAATGCATATTTTTATTGATGGTAACAGCAAAATACAAAATTAGTCTCTGCTCTTTACTTGTATGAGCAATTAGAAAGAAAGGCCTCCAGGTATAGCTGTTTCAACGTGATAAAATCGGCAGAACAACAAGCTGTTGAACTAGAGCAAAGCCTTTGATTCGGAGAAGCCCATGTGGATCACTTGTTTCAAAGGGTTGGGGAGAATAAATCAGGTTGTTTCCTTTCTTTGTGGGTAATTGCAACAGTAATTACTGTAGTAATTGCAGTGTGATACTGCAATAATCCTGGAGCTGTGATCCAAGATCTTAGTTAGTCAATGGAGAAATCTTCCAAAGCGATACATTGAAAGGAACACTGGCAAGTCATGTTGATACATTTCACGATAACTGTTTGCCAAACGTTCCCTTTGTTCTCAGCCCATGTCTCTGCAAAATAAGTTGGATCCAAAGTCCATTGAAGTCAATGGAAAGACTACTATTTAAAGTCAATTGGATTTAAGTGGGTTCTTAAATGCTTTCCTGAATTCAGTGGCATGGTGACCTGGAGTTAAGTGGTTTGCTCAACATCTAACAGGGATTCAGTGAACGAACAATGAATGGCACGCAGGAGTCTTGATCCCAAATCAATCCCTCTGACTACTAAACAGTATCACTTTCTAAGTTGATTTTTATTGTGTATCTACAGTATTTCAAACCCCAAGAATTCAAATATCATGGGTCAAGCCTCAAAAATCATGACAGGAGCTTAAAAATACTGGGATTTAAAAAAACATCTTAACTTTTAGGCTCATGTGATTGGCTTTCTTGTTTCTGAGCCTTTATGAGACACTTGGGTCACCTTTCTAAGCTTGTTCCACAACCATGAGGGCTAGAAACTTACTATTTTTGAAACAAAATCTGAGATTCTCACCTAATCAGAAGATTCCAGGAGCTGGGGCTTTAAGAAAAACATCCATTGTCATGAGACTTCCCATAAAATCACAAGAGCAGGCAACACTATTTATGTATTGCATATGTTGTTATTTTTGGAATTTAATTTTAATTTTAATTCACTCGAAGGGCCTTGGGTAGAGAATGGTACTATATGAATAATTTTACTTTTTAAGCTCTACCACCTTGCTGTATGCACCAGAAGAATTCAGGGTGCTGTACAACAATTAAAATGTAATATTTATATACATTTAAGAATGATGTAAAACTTCCTTTCTAAAGTAAAAAGAGAGCCTATAGTGCAAAGAGAAAAAAACGTGTTAATATTATGAAGGTGATTCCATATCAGACTTGGTAAAGGTGACTTTGAATTTCTTCCTGTGCAGGGTTGTGAATGTCCTTTTAAATATGTTGTTTGTGTTCACAAATAAATCATCTCTGTTTCCCTATCTGCACTCTTTCTTGGATCAAGACAGCTAAAATCTCCAGACACTGGTGGCTTTTAGGCTTTCTTCCCGTTTGGAGTCTCCTGGGCAAACTGCACTAACACTTAGAGCTTTTCTGAGAGAAAGTTGAAGGGTTTATTCCTCAGAGTTTAGATTTCTGCAGCTCTAGTACTGTTTAAGCAGCTCATGCATCTAGTTGGGATTTGACACATGGCAGTCTCTTTTCCACACCTCGTCTTTTGTGGTTTTTAGTTGTCATGGTCTCTCATACACTGATACTGCCAGACATTCAGATCAGACTGTATTAGAAAAACATGGTTATAAAACAAGACTCCAGTTTAAATGAATCATATGCCCACTGTTCTATTGGGGTTGTAATCCCTTTGTTGGGAGGCATGATTTATAAGTATCACACTGTTTCCACCGTAGAGTCTATGCTCACATTTGAGTTTCTCTCAGCTGTCTGCATCCACAAGTGTGTCCTCTCAGCTATGGAATCCTTCTCAGAGGAGTCGCTTTCTAGCCATCTGTTGGTTCCTTCAAATCCCATTTATTTCAGTTGGCCTATATTTGTCTCCCTTCACTGAATTTCTCATCTGCCGCATTTCTCTCTCCAACTAACTACCTAGGACTGTTCTTTCAGTCCCAGCTCTGGCTGTACATGCTTAGGAAAGGGTGATGAAAAGTGTGAAGGGACTTTAAAGGGACAGTCGTCACAGAAAGACACAGATCCATCATACTGGAGTGTGTGTTCTGGTGTGGTCGGGCTGTGTATTGTATTTGGCCCATTGGTCTTACTTTAGAAAATTAGGCCAAACTCTTCAAACTTGGGTTTTTAAAGTTAGACACCTAACTCCTTATTTAGGCACCAAACTAAGAGACTTTTAGCAGTGCTGAGTCCCACAGAGCTCTCATTAGTTTCATTGGGATCTCAGGGTGTTCAGCACCTTTGAAATTCAAATGCTTTTTTAGGTGCCTAAATATGGTTCTAGGTCTCAATATTTAGACCCCCAAACTTGAAAGATTTATCACAAGAACATAGGAATAGCTAGACCAGATCTGACCCAATGTCTCTCTAGTCCAGTATCTGTCCCCCTCATTAGATCTCATCCTGATCTCTGGTAGTTAGAAATTGGCTTAAGACCTGAAGCATGAGATTTAATATCTTCTCCACAATATTTTGTTGTCATTACTTATGACAACTGTGGATATTCCTGTAAGCCATATAAATAGCTAATCCTTTTCTGAATCCTGTTAAATTCTTGGCATAATGACTTCCTGTGGCAATGAGGTCCTCAGGTTAATTACATGTTGTGTGAAAAAGTATTTCCTATTCATGGTTCAGAATTTGCCACCTTTAAATGTCACCGAATGTCCTCTTGTTCTTGTGTTACAAGACAGGGAGAATAGACATGTCTGATATTCCTTCTCTAGGTGATTCATTATTTCACAGACTTTTTATGATGTCCCCTCTTATTTGTCCCCTTTCTAAGGTTAACAATCCCAATCTTTTCAATCTCTCTTCATACGAGGGTTTTTCCATGCCCGTGATCATTCTTGTCACCTTCTCTGAACCTCTTCACGTTATATCCTCAGTGCTTGTGTATTTGGTTTCCATTCTGCAGTGCTTAGATGCCTTGTTACTGGCACACTTATTCCTTAGACCTTGATGCAGCAAAACACTTAAGCACATGTTGAACTGTAAACTCAGCACATGCTTAAGTACTCTGCTTAGCAGAGATAGGATTATTGATATACTTAACGTCATTTATTTAAGTACTCTGCTGAATTAGGGCCTAAATAAATAAATTAAATTTAACCAGCTGGGACTCTCATTGAATTTTGCTATGGGAGAAACAGATTCTTCTTTAGTGTTTGGATTATGCTTTGAAATAATACTCTAGAATTTTTAATAATACATTAGAAGAGATGACAATTTTTAAGTATAGCATTTAATGCTAACTGCATTTTCTAGGGATAGGAAAACTTTTAGCACTGTATAGCTGTTAAAAAGAATGAAGACCGATCTATAAATGTGACTTTAATGTGATCTAAACCTTTCGCTTCAGCTCTGATTTTTAAACTCAGGGCTGTTGCATAGTCAGGAATGGGATTAGATTTCTGCCGCTTCTCCTAATGGTGCAAACATAACAGCTGTCACACAGGTAGTAGCTTCTAAATGTTGTAAATATTGATCCACCAATGTGCCTAACTCAGCTGAACTGGCCGTGACATCATTTTTATAACCTAAAAAGTGATGTCGTAACCCATTTGGGGCAAATGTTATGTCTTTGTATGTCTTCTTGTGAAGTAGGTAGCATACTCTGAGTGCTGCAAAGCAACACCAGGTCAAATAATTTGGTTTTAGTTAAATGCCAAGATTTCAAGTAGCAACATCTTGGGTCTAAAATTCATATGCAAAATTGTTTTTCCACAGTCTTTGGCCAGGTAATTTTGGATGATCAAGATCAGTGTGCACCAAAGGTCAGATCTACATGTACGAAATGTGTCTACACACACAAAACAGGAAGTCTAAATGCACAAAACTGAATATTTTAGGCATGCCAAAATTTGCTCCCCCCTAAATTTAGTGTGATTCATTGTAATCGTGTAAAGTTAGAGGTTTATCCATTGTTCTAGGTCAGTGGTTTTCAAACTTTTCCCATTTACGGATCACTTTGGAAATCTTTCATATAGTCTGCAGATCAGTAGGGGTCCATGGACCACAGGTTGAAAACCACTGCTTTAGGTGCCTGCATACTAAAAAACAATGATCAAACATATTCACACATAAGCTCCTCCTTCTTTGTTCAGTCATTTAAAAATTGAATAGAATGAAACTTGCCCTTGACACTCTACTTAACCTGGGTGACTAGACAGGCCTTGAAGCAGGCCCTGAAAGCCAACCAACTTGGGCTCTCTCAGACCAAGGCAAAGGGTCGCATACTGGAAATACTCTGCCAGCAACTTCCTATCATTTTATCCAGGAGACTGCTTGAGAGCTTTAACTGATCTCAACTGCTCTGGTGGGAAAGAGGTTTCCCAGATTGCTAGATCCCAAAACTTTTTGACCCTAACTGATCTAATGTTGCTGTCACTCAGCATATTTCCCAATGAAAGAAAGAGACTAATGTTAAAGTATGAAAAATATCCCAGTGAAATTTGCTCTGTCCTGCAATTCTGATCACTTCTCTTCAGGGGTTATCTGTCTCCCCATCCCCACAGGGGTACACCATAGGGCTCAGTTAAATTTTCTGCTTGTGCATTCCTTGAGATATGGATTCACACCAATTTAAATCCACAGATGTATGTGTGATCCTTTGGATGAGCAAATTGAGGCTATAGAACCAAGCAGCACTCTGGCCCTCTAAAATAACATCTTTGCAGCTGGTGAGATTGCAGTGGCTTGCTGGCCTGCAAGTTTGGTCAGCTGTGAAAAGCAGTTATTGGTAAAAGGTATTTTCTGCTGAAGATTAACAGATGGGAAATGGCACTGATCAATGGTGAATTCTTGGATCCATTCATAAAAACAACAAAAAAGGCAAAAGCTGCCTGGGTGATGCCCAAGATTATGATCCAGGATGAATATAAACAATGGGAAATTTAAGCTGAATGCCAGAAGAAAATTTTCTAACAAAAGTTGAGTAGTCTGCATGACTTTTAATGGAGCTATGGTGATTTGCACAAGCTAAAGATCTGGCCCTCTGTAATGTATCTTGTGTAGATTGCTAATACGGTGAGACCAACAGGAAGAGAGTGACCCTGTAATCCCATTCCACTGGGATCAGCATTGCCTTATACAGTTAGATTCCTGTGGGCTGCAGCAGCGGGATTCCATGGCACACGGCCATTAGGCTACTTCCTCCTGACTTGCAGAGACCCAGCCCATAGTGTACCTATGGAAGGAAGAGCATGGCCCTTCTCCCAGTCCACTCACATGGACCTGGTGCTACTGAGTTTGGAGTACACACATCTATCTTGTTTGCTCTTTCATTGGTCTTTTTCCACATTTTCCATCTCCCTTTTTACTTTCTGCCTTTCTCTCCCCTCTCTCTTTAAGTCTCTCATGCAGTCTTCTCTTTCTCTTCATTCACCCTCCATTCTTCTCCTCTTTGTTTCCCCATTCCTCCCAAAACAGTCTCCATTACCTGAACAGAAATGTTTCTGAGTGCCCTGGAGCCAGCTGTGATCTGCAGCAGGAATAGAGGCATTGCTAGTCTCAGCCCAGATCTTACCTAATAGAAGATTCTCTCTTCTTCTTCTTCAGCTGGCCACCCAGAAACAATAGCACTTCCATTCTCTGACTAAGGCTTGAGATGGGGTTTGAATTTTTCTTAGGGAAGGGCTTAAACTAGTTCCAACGTAATTATTTGGGGGAAGTCCTATGGCCTGTGTTATACAGGAAGTCAGATAAAATGATCTTTGTGGTCTTTTCTGGCCCTGGAATCTATGTCTATGAAAAGCTCCTGTGCCACAGACAAATGCTATCCCTGTTTCATAATGCCCAGCATTCCCTGGCTATAATAGTGAGCACCTGAGTGGAAATACTTTGTGTATAATAGTTCCTTTAAAAATAAAGACGAAAACTTGTGCTTCTCAGAGCCCACACATTATGCTGTCAGATCCTCACACATTGAGCCGTGAAAAGAGAGTTAAGTGAGGTCTCTTTTGGGCTGCGGATGCTTAGTGGCAGCTTTTCAGGATTCTTCCATATTCCCAAATGCACCCAAGTCTAGACAGAAAGGGGTGTTTTTTACAATACTGAATCACACCACTCAGTTTCTACCCTCTGACTACAGAGCTAGCTGTTGCTTGAATACTGATTGTGCATTTGAGTATCAAAGTCAGACTGGGCAGCTGAGAACACATGTTGGTGATAAATTGTGCAAAGATCCACCAAACACTGAGAATTGGGTGTGAAGATGACTCAGATGGAAAAAAAATTCAGCAGGGGAAAAAACCTTTAAAAAAAGCACCAACAAAAACCCAGATTGAAAACACTTTTTATCTGTGCCTCTGTAGTGCTACTTTGCTTTTGGCACTTCTCCCCCTATATCTAAACCTCTCAAGTAAGCCATAATGACAGCACAAGTTGCATGTTATTTCATGTCCTGCATTGCAAGGCACTGGAATTCCTCAGGTGTCTAAAATTATGGGGTTTCTCAACTGAGATCCCTTATATTCTGCCTAATATTTACTAATATGCAATGGACAAACATATATTGGACTGTGGCCATTTTATTACTGCATAGATTGCATATTTACAGATTCTCTCTCTATATAAACATTTAACAGTCCAATGAATATTCAGACTAGATACAATAAAGACACTTTGTAATTACTGATCGATATGTAAGAAGAAATAGACAAAATAGCTTAGCTAAAATAAGAAGGAACTCAAATCTTACCCATTACTAAAATCCAAACCTGATGTTGTAATTTTTTTTTAATTTGCTTTCATTGTTGTGTTTGGATCTCTGCTTCTTGCTTTGCTGGAAAAGTCCGAGAAAACCTTTTTTGCTGGGATATTTTTGACTAGATTAGAATCAGGATATACCAGAAACCTGCTATAAAAGCATTTTTAGTCAAATTTCTTGATTCCAAAGACTTTGGTGAGTTTCAGTTAAACATCTGCGTTTATGCCTGATTCTCTCCTAGCCTGTAATTTTTGTTGTCATTTTCACCTATGCCTAGTGGGTGTACAAGACCACTATCCTTTGCTGGCAGAATTTTGCACCTATTTTGCACAAGTGTAAATGATCACACAAGCTGCAAAGCAATGAAGACTTCTGTGCATGGACCCTTAGTAGAACTAACCGCTCCCCTTTTTGTGGTTTCTCCCTAGTTATTGTCAGACTGAGCAATAGATCCTCTTTGTAGATTTTGTTCCTTGTTAGTACAGAAATCCTTGGCATAAATCCAATACTTTTATTATGGACATTTGTTAATAATAGAATTTTTGGTGCCCTTCCCATGAGTTTAACCAAATAATTTTCTTTATGACCACAACACTTCCAGGATCAATTGCATTACTAATATGCTTAAAACAGTAAAATAATATATAGGGTCAATATTAAAATTTTGTAGTTGTTGTAGACACATACATCAGCTAATGCAGTGGGATTCTGGTCCATGGGTAGGGCTCTTAGGAGCTATGGATGATAATACAAATAAATAATTTGGAGAGAGAGACAGAGAGAGACTGTTTTGAGAGATCACACATTTAACATTTTCACAGATACGAAGCCAAATTCTTCTCTCATTCACATAGTGCAAACTGGAGTAACTCCATTGACATGAGTGGAACTATTCCAGATTTACATGGTGTAAATTAAAAAATAATTTGGTCCACCTAAATTGAAATATCTATCAGAAGTAGGCAATGTTTGCAAGTGTGAGTGTTTGCACCTCTCTTCTCAAGTATGGCCCTGATTCAGCAAGGTACCTGAGCATGATCTTAACTTCAAGCATATATGAGATGTGTTTAAGTATCTTGAAGATCTGGAGTCATGAATAGCCCTATTTTCTATAATGGGACTACCTGTATTCTCAAAGTAAGGTACATGCTAAACTATCTGAAGAACTAGGGCCTATGGAAGTCAATGAGACTTAAGCACATACTTAAACAAAGCAAGTGATTAAGTGGTATGCTGAGGCAGGGACTCAATGAGAATAATAGGAAATGGGCATTATTGTATATCTACATTTCTATGGTATGTGTTAACCAGCTCTTATTAACAAGCCTGTCCTTCAATAGCAGTTCATAAATCACTGTTGAAGTTACAGGCACTTTCAGAATAGATAGAAAGGCAATTGGGCACTAAAAGATTATTTGGCTATTTGTTTAGCCACTGGCTCTTTGCTGGTAACTGATAGGTTTAAGAGCTGGAAATTTTGGAATTCCCGGGCTGCTTTAGTTAACTTGTTAGGGGTAGTTGTTTGTGTTTGATAAATGAGAAGATGATGTTGGACAATTAGAATAGCAAGTTGAAGGGGGGATGGGGGGCACCTTTATCTGTAAATAATAGAGAGAGAACTTGGAATTCCTCAAGCAGGTAAAGCCACTAGCTTATGGCAATGAGTAACTGTTTTGTCTGTGATGCAACCTGAGAACATTAGTGCTCTCTCTCTTCCCCTCTCATCTACACACACCTACTTAGGATGAGTTACATCTCAAAATTATGGCTTAGTAGAAGCCAAGCTGTCTCTTTTATTCACTCTGCTTGAAAGCTTCAGGGTACACAAAACTTGTGCAGATTTTGTGTGTGTGTATAAAACCCTAAAAAAAAAGTTTTAGGACTTGCATTAAAATAGAAACTACACTGAAAGTCAGATCCAGTCTGATAAGCAATAACTTTTCAGCAGAGTTTAAATATAGGCTGGACAAAAGGGTTTAGTGTAAGGGTCAGAAACAAGGGCAAGATTTTCAAGCATGTATATGTGGAACTGCATGCACTTTGCTGCGGTTAATTGTGCATACAAATGTCCTAATTAGCCATGTACAGTTAGCCTCTGAGTGTGTGTGTAGAAGCAAAGAAATTGCATGGACAATTTATAGGGATGGGTGCCTCAGTCTTGTTTAACAATCTATCCCCAAATGCCACATACAGTGAACGTTATGAATTTCTCTATCCACCATAGTCTAAGTGCAGGAATTCTGTGAGATATCTCCACCTTCTGGACTTGCAGTTTTGTATCTATCTCCTTTCATGATGTGATCAGAAGAGATTAATTCACATTATGGAAAGGATAACATGGAGGAATTATAATGTGAGAAAGTATCAGAGGGGTAGCCATGTTAGTCGGATCTGTAAAAGCAGCAAAGAGTCCTGTGGCACCTTATAGACTAACAGACGTATTGGAGCATGAGTTTGCTTGGGTGAATACCCACTTTGGCAGATGCATGAGTGTTGCATCTGTCAGTTCATGAACTTTTTACCTCCGAGCATCTTAAAGCTTGAATAAATCTGGGCAACACTGAGGCATTTTTGCTGCTAAATGTGTTTTTCCCCCTTGGAAATGGTTTATTTTTCAAAACAGTTCAAATGTGCGAGTTATTTTTCCTGTGGCTTTGTAGCATTCACAGAAATTATTTTTCACAGATGCAGACTTTAAAACATTCTAATGACTGGAAATGGACCAAAGAGTCCAGGAGTAACATAGAGCCAGATTGGGTGAGCAGTAACCCACACAAACAATGCCAATGGAGTGAATGGGACTACGGGGCTGGCTAACAGCTCACCAATGACTCTCAGAAAGCAGTGAAAGTAAGGACCAGTCACTAAACTGATGGGAAGAAGGATAACATGGAAATAGAGGTGGCCAGCAATCTAAAATCTCCTTCTATTATTATTAGTGGGACGGCTTGATTTGTGCTGATTACTTTGGACTGTAGCAAGGTTTAAAGAGACATAAACATGTGATGTGAAAAAATTAAAGACTTTGGGGTTTTTTTTTACCTTAGGGTTAGAGAGAGAAAGAGAGAGTTCTCTGTGGAAAGCAGATGTTTAATTGTCCACAAACAGTAGCAAAAGATCATATGACTAGTACATCTATACAAATTTTAGTTGTACGTACACAGTGTTGTTGTAGCTATGTTGGTCCCAGGATGTATAGGTGGGTTAGGTAACATATTTTATTGGACCAACTTCTGTTGGTGAGAGAGACCATATGTTTAATCCCAGGGATGGTGGCTGTAAATCTAACTGCTCTGTCAGGTATTCAGAAGTATTTCCAACATACTCCATAGTACTAATGTGTGACCAGACAACGAAACTCACCTGCTGCCAGAACAAGTGACAATCATATGTTCCACAGGCAAAGTACCCAGACAATTACTCACAAGTTTCTCATTATGTTTTGTTAGGGTGACCAGATAGCAAATGTGAAAAATCAGGATGGGGCTGGGAGGTAATAGGAGTCTGTATAAGAAAAAGACCCAAAAATTGGGACTGTCCCTATAAAATCGGGACATCTGGTCACCCTATGTTTTGTAGTTATCATGAAAGAAGACTTTACCCTGACCCTTCATATGCATGGGAACTAATGGAATGACGCTACAAAAAAAGCCCTGAAAGGAAAGATAGCTTCTTAGCCATGCCATGGATCCTTAGGGTGGGTCAAACAAATGATTTTAGGTGTGCTGTGCACATGAAGGGGCAGCACTGGTATACATAGTGTTGCCCCTCTTATAAGTGGTAAGAAATAGATATCTGAGGCCTTACAGATCAGCTTCCCAGTAGAGGAGAAATCACTGACATGGCGTCTGGGTATAGTCTAAATGCATTTTTTTTATTTACCTAGATGTATCCACCAGTCCTAGAACAATGGTGGGCACAAACAGCATACAAGCAATCCCTTTTCAGGAATCTCATCCCAACACTGATGCTCAGTTTCCAGAGAGCGACTCTACCACAAGAATTGTTTCCAATCCAAGATGATGACAGAGAGCACACTCTCATGCTGCTCACACAGCTCCCTCTATCAAGACCTTTACACTACAAAATTAGCAACAACACAGTGCACGTTTTCTCAAGAAGGAACTTTTATTTTCACGCTAAGAAAAGAACCTGGAATACTATGTATACTAGCACCACCTGGTGATTCCGGCCACAGCAATACATATGTGGCATTGATAAATTTGATTTTTATGTACAGAGTGTGAGTAGGACATTGCCATTAATTCTTCTCCACAGTGGGCTCAGAACCATTAGTTACTTCCACAGTGATTAATAACTGGTAGTCTAAAATATTCTTTGCTATTGAGTGTTATGGTCACAGCATACTAAATGAAAAGTTAGATAAAAATATAAAATTCTCTTTCTAGAAGGTTGCAATGTAATATCACTTTGTTTCTTAAAATCTGGAACTTTAACATACAAGAACCAAAAACAGAGAGAGAGAAAACAGGCTGCTCCCCAAGGCAGCGAGGCACATCTCATGCCACCTCACTCTAGATTGGCTCTTTGCAGATTGACTATTGCTAGACCCAAATCACATGCTTCCTTACAGTGCTCCCTAGCCTGCTTGCAGTTCCAGGACAACCCCTGAGGATTTAAAGTGATAGCTTACAATTTTTAACACAGTTTTTAGTGCACCACACTGTGTAACAGGGTTTTGGCTTGAATTAGACTGGTCATTTGAGGGTTAAGTCTACAGGTAATCCACTATGCTCAGACAATGCACACATACTGCTGCTCTTCCTTTCATTCTTATCTTCACTGGAAGATTTAGTTGTGGAACAGTTATTGGTAGGTCATTTTTGTCTTTCAGTAGCATCACTGATTTTCTCATCTTGACAGGAAGCCTTTGTGGGCTGGGAGGGTAGTGCTCAACTCTCTCATAAGACAATGGTGCTGGGACTTGTTGTATGTTATGTTATAGCAGTGGACTAGAGAGAAGGAACTTCCCTGAGATGCCACATGTACAGATTTTATACATTTAAAAGAAAATTTAAGTGAAAAGCTTGTGTTAGTTTCTTGCTGTTGCATTAGTTCTTATAGCTGGGATGCTGTAAATATATTGGGGTATGAAGTCAGATGGAACATGTGCAGTTTACCTAGAGAGAACTTTCAGAAACCACACCACATATATTTCTTCTTTGCTTCTTCTGTTTATTTCACAGTGAAGTAACTTCCTTCTCAGCACAGCTGGTGATGATATTACTGGAAGTGGAGGGACATCTGGGATGCTAGGCTCCCTTATGAGACTCCCATAGGGACTGGGCCAGATAAGGTCAACACACCTGCTTCCAACACCCATGTTCTGAAATAGGTCTGTGACTTTGCTGTCAGGGTAGCTTGTTATGTGGAAATAAAGCACAACTGGTGTCCAATGTACTCAGATAACATGAAATATGTTTCCCCTTTAATCTGCCTTTAAGGAAAAAGGCCTGGAACACTTTGGTTGTCAGCACAGTAAGTGGTTCAGTAATGAAATGGGATCTCTGATTATTGTGTCCAACGTACACAGAACTTTCAAAACCTTTCAATTTAGAAAAATCTATTTGATGAATAAACTGGCTATTTTTATTTTTAAATGTCTCCAGCTTGCTAGGGTCTGAAACCCTGGGAAAGCCTCAGGAAACATCAGCAGGGAGAGAAAAATGCGAGGACTGGTGGAAGCCATGAATGAGGCAAAATATGTAATATTCAATTATTTCTGGTTGCAGCGCTATTTTTATTAATGCACAGTCTTGCAGCTGGTTGCCATGTTAGAGGTCACTTGTGAAGGGGGGAATGGAACTCAGAGGACCTTGAGGGAGAAATGTGCCGTTACAGGTTCTAACTTCTAATTCTCTCTCCCCATCTTGCTCTCTCTGATGCACTTCTGGGAACTTTGGACGTGCCTCCTCTTCCATATTTATGTGCTAACCCTTGGAGAGGTTGTGAGATACCACAGTTCTCCCCCAGCTTTATAGTTTCATGACAGCTGGCTTTATGGTTCCTTCCCACAGATGCAATCAGTGTTGTCACACAGACAACATCATGCCTACAAGAGATTGACCCCTGGATAAAGAGCATCTGGCTGAGAAGGAACTCAGGCAAGATTGAAGTACTGCTGGTGGGAAGGTGGAAAGGTTTCAAGGAGCTAGCCAGGACACTGCTCTCATCATCCATTGGTGGCATCTGCATTGTGCATGAAGGCGATATGAAGTCTTGGCATCCTACTGGACTCAATCCCTAATCTTTGAATCTCAGATAGCAATAATGGGAAGAAATGCATCCAATTCCTGCTTGCTAGAAAACCACCCTTTCCCCTTGAATGAGGAGCTGGCTGCAGTAATGGATAAACTCATCTCTCCTACAATGTACTATTGTAACTCATTGCATCTGGAGCTGAAGGAGCAGGCAACACAGAAACTCCAGCATATACATAATGCAATACCTCACTTCCTTAGCAGGAAAATGCTGAGGACACACCATCCCAATGCTCCCTTTACTGGCTCCCAAGTTCATTTCTGATGCCAATTCAAAGCCTTGGTCAGACTCATTCAATGAGCTGGGGCCTGATGATATCAGAGATAGTTTTTGTATTCACAACTCACCAAGCCAGCTCTGTTTTTTGTGGTGCAGGGCAGTTAGTGATGACCAAGAGGAAGCTCTCAAGAGCCACAAGGCATACTGTGCTGTGCTGAGAACCCAAGTCTGTGGAATGACTCAGCCTGGCCCCAGCCATTTTCAGAGCAAATTGCAGAAAACCCCTCCCACAATAGGTGAAGATGGAGTTACAACAACAACAAAAATCGCACAGCACAGTAAGCAAAGGTGCAACATTCGAATTAACTATGGATGTGTCTGTGAATCTGTATTAAGCTAATTGACCATCCAGTACTGTAATGATGGGTTCCCAGAAAAACCTAAGAGAGATGATTAGATCCAAGCTTCTATTCAGAGTCCTCTTCCTCGTACCTAAAGCCCATAGTGATCTAGGTCTGAATGACTGAGATAGGATGCTTTAGCTGAACCTCTTTTTTCTCCTGTTATTGGCCTTCGAAAGCAATTGCAGTTGCCTCAGTTATCCAGGCTCGGTCCGTACCAGGCTAGAGATAGGACCTTGTTGGTTCAGGGATCCCATCTGTGGGCCTCCTTCCTGAGAACGTCAGTCAGATACTTTGTTATCTGCCTGTACGATTCAATTCATGCCACTTCCTGCTCCTGTGTGATCTTTTTCCAACAGCTTTTTTTCTTTGTTGGATTATTTCTTTTCTTTGCCAACTCTGTATTGCCAGGCTGACGCTTGACGACCACTTTTTTAAATCATAGAATCATAGATTATTAGGGTTGGAAGGGACCTCAGGAGATCATCTAGTCCAACCCCCTGCTCAAAGCAGGACCAATCCCCAAATGGCCCCCTCAAGGATTGAACTCACAACCCTGGGTTTAGCAGGCCAATGCTCAAACCACTGAGCTATCCCTCCCCCAGTTGTTTTAAACTGCCTAGCAACACACATGCATGTCAAGAATTCCAGAGATTTTCATAAAATACAATAATAAAATTAATGAAATATTCAGAACTGTGCTGGCCTATGGTGTCCTATTCCTTTTCCTCTCTTAGGCTCAAATCCTTTCCCTAGACATCCTTCCCTTGCCTAGCTGGGAACAGTCATAAGCCCTTTGCACCCCGGTAGAGGGGCGCTCACTTGGGGCTTAGATCTCTCAGATATTTTAAAGGAATGTAAAAGTGCTATTTATGGTCTCAATCCCATGTTTCCTCTCCTGTCTTCCTTCCTCTATCCTTTGAACATTTTGGAAGGATCTTTTAAAGGAAGTTTTGGGGTACCAGGCCCTGCTCTCTCTTCTCTAGCTTTCAGTTTTTCTGAGGCAGTTAGCAAGCTCTTCTGCCCTCACCAATGCAATCAACTTCTCAGTGAAGTCATGACACCGCGATCCTAGGCTGTGAAGTCATGACACAGCGATCCTAGGCTGTGAAGTCATGACACAGCGATCCCAGGCTGGCCGTGATTTTTTCCCCTTTCAGCTGTTCCCTTGGCTACCACACTTGCAAGAGTTTCTATGACCTGCTGGCGCAGTGTAGAATTTTGAATGTGGGGTTTTTATGTAGGTTTGCGAGTCGAGTGGGTGTGTACTGGCTCATGAGGATCAGCAGGACGTACCAGGCTGAAGTTCACACATTAGATGGGTTTGGTCATCTGGAACTGGTGGCAAGCAAAACAGCGCTGCAAACAAGAGGCATTTCTCCTCCTCTTCCCTCATCCCTTGATATTAAGAAGATGATCTAGGCTCTTTTGCCTATCTGCTGGTGCGGCCCATTAGGTTAAGCAGTTGGAGCCCTAAGCAGTACAACTGAACAAACAGCAAAAATTAATTATTCCTTCATTTTGTGGTATGATTGTATGATTTCTTTGACATCATCTATGGAGGGGATAGTATAATAAAATCTTTGCTTAATGAACTTAATTAAGGAACCAACTCCCCCCCCCCACCCAACAGCATTTGAATGTGTTTAAATGAATTAGACAGGGATACCAATGCTTCCATAAACTGAAGCTATCATCCTGAGGTCCATGTCTGTACATACACATGCATGCACACATATATGCAAGAGCCATTATTTTTGTCATGCACTTTGTCTATTTATAATTGAATTACAATTATCCGTTCATACAGGTTGCTTTAAAACTGAGTTCTTACAAAATAGTCCTAATTCCCTGTCATATTTCTAAATGAATCATGCAATCAGACATCTTATAACATATTTTAAAACACAGCAGCTTCATTACTGTTTGATAATTATTCATTAGCAGATCAATGTTTCATACACCCACATCTTTTATTCTCCAGATAGAGCAAAACAAACAGATTCATAGAGGAAATCTGGGTATTGAGATGTCTGTTCTATGATAAGATCTTTTAATAACTTAAATCCTGCATTTACTTGGCTCCCAGAGATGGTGTTTGAGGCTGGAGAAATGTGAAACAGAGTTGCTGAGGAACAGGTTGATCCTATGGCTGGAATGGAGGACTGGGAATCAGAGCTCTTGGATTGAATTTGTGGGACTACCACTGATTTGCTGATTGTCCTTAAACAAGTCATGTAACACCAATGAACCTCTGTTTACCCATCTGTAAAATGGATATATTATGTATCTACCTCACAGACTTGTCTGGGAGATCTTTGGATGAAGGCTGCTATAGAAATGCATGTCATCATCATTATCAGGCTAAAATAGGGACTGTTGATACTTTACACTTACAAGGGGTATCACATAATTCTCCTTAGGTGACTAGCAATAGAGGGAATCTGAGAAGTGCCTCTAGCCAAAAAGGCTGGGGGAGGGGAAGAGGGAACTCTCTGGCTGTTGTTTAAATGTGATCTTGAGTCATGAACTCAGTGTGATGCACTGGAGTGTGTTAGATATTGAAGCACATAGGTATTTAATTCTATATGGCTAGAAAACAGTCTGCTATCTGATAGAACTAGTATTCTAGGCTTTCAGCTAGCATATCTCTTGATTTTTGTATTTGTATGGAGGACATGTATTTGCTTAGCACGACTTCCTCTCCAAAGCGTCACTATTTAAACTCTGCTGCTTACAGCAGTGCAAATTCTATTTTGGCATGATAAATCTCCTGGTATCCACATACCTCTCTTGTTCCTTCCTTCCTGTAATTAAGGCTAAATCTGCTCCAGGACCTGTTCTTTTGTAGAAGGCATCATTTTTAGAGCAATACATCACCAACAAGTCATGACACTAACAGAACCCTCACAGCGAGCTGGTGCTCCAAGGAGGTACAGTATCACCTTGATCACTGAAAAAGCATTGCTCAAAAGAGTACTCCTTCAATGGGCGAATGAGGATGCCGGAGAAGATTTATTCTAATTACAGAGAGATAGGAGGAATCTTAGCATTAAATCCTCGTATTAGATCAGTGACATTAACCAAGCATTCGTATTTTTAACTTTGTCCATTTCTTTCCCAGTAGTTGTTGGAGGAGTTTACTGATTCAATTAGGCCTGGATGAATAATTAATCTTTATCCCCAGGAATATTTTTTTGGATTTTAAATGAATTGGCTCAGCCATTTTCATATTCCCTTTGCATTTGCTTTCCATGAACATTTGTGTGATAGTGTTTTACTGGCATGAATGTTCACAGAAAGCAAACATCCAAATGAGTCATGTTTGTAAGTAGTCACAGAAACCAAGCTTTTGATTGACAAACCCAGTTTGTGGCAGGAAGTGCTTGTGTAACCCATGTTAACACACTATCTCTTTGTCCTCCTCTAGTGACTGGCTCACATAAAGAGTTTTATGCACTGACTGCTGCCTCCCAGCTAATAATGGACTTGATGTTTCTAGCTCATGCAGTAGAGCCTCATGCTGTTATAGCCAGAAGTCCCATATCACTTTCCCATTACACTTGCCAAATCAGCTAATCGGAGAACAGAAACAATATAATGTGACCTATCTGACCAATCACAGCTAAACAACACAGCTCAGATTTAGAATATTCACAATCAGGCTATAGACTAAAAAATTCAAAAGTGAGTCAAATAAATCTTTATTTAATATATGTGAAGAAACCAAGATCTGCTCACAATTCGACTAAACTGCTTTAGAGTTTGCCCTTGACACTCGGTTGGCAAAGTTTAGTCATCTTTAATTACCCGGCATTTATTTGTAGAAATGGATACCGTACAATGAAAATGGTAACCCCATTAAGATGGTATTTTTCCCCTTAAGAATAAATTGAACAAAGCCATGATGGATCTGTACAGCAGCGATAGCGGCAGGATGATTTACAGCCTTTTGCATTTGTGGGCCTTCAAATGTTTACATGTAACTAGAGCTCAGGTTTCAAGACTTTAATGCTATCCCTTCTGCAGCAAAAACTTAGGTTCAGAAGCAAACAAAAGCAGGTTTAGTCCAGAACTGGTATGGGACTTCTGTATTTCCCTAGACAGCCACTGTTTTTCCTGGGTTTGTGTCTAAGCTGATTTTTAAGGTATTTGTACAATATTTTCTGCTGTGAACTTTGTTATAGGCTCATGCTAGCAATAAAAAGCTCACCAAAGAGAACCACAAAATGCCCCCTGCTCTACAACTGGATGAGTTTGTTTTAGATGTGCATACCCATTTTGTGGTTGTGCATGAAAAAAATCTCTCCTAATGGACGAAAGTCTGCCCTTTGCTATAGAGGAGAGGTCAAAAGAAATGCACTATTGGTTATAAGTCCCCTTTCTCCTTTGTACTAAAAATGAGGATATTTTCTGTATGGGGCTGCACACGTGTCCCTTGACCCGAGTCCTGAACAGATATATGTATAAAGCTCTTTTTAATCTCCAAAAGTGCCACTAAAATAATTTACTCCATCTAATCCAGGGGTTCTCAAACTTCATTGCACCACGACCTCCTTCTGACAACAAAGTTACTACATGACCCTGGAGGGGGTGGAGCCCGAGCCCCATCACCCTGGGTAGGGGTGGAGCTTGGGCTTCAGCTTCAGCCCTGGGTCCCAGCAAGTATAATGTTGGGACGATGGAGTCCCGACCCACAGTTTTAGAACTGCTGACATCTAATCTCATTCCTCAAGGCAGGGACCAATCCTATTATCACTCAGTAGAGGGGAGAACAGGTGCTCAGCTGAGCCAGAGTGAATGAGCTGTGCACTGGAGAGGAGCACAAGGGTTGGGTGAGGACAGAATTTCACACCCCAGCCCACAGAGGAGCTACACTATACTATTCCAGTCTTGCACTTCAACCCACCTTGCATCCTGTGGGTCTGCTAATCCATAGGCTACAATTCTGTGCCCCAACCAGCCACGGGAGCAGTCCAAGTTGCATGTCTGGCACTGAAAGCATCACATTTGTTTTGTTCCCAGCTCAGCACAGACATGAGTTCCAAAGCAGGTATATCCATCATGGCAGCACATTGAGGGGCTATCCAATGAGTCACTGGACCAGCCCCAGAAACAGAAGTTCAAGAATAGAAGCCATCATTCTCTTTCTGGCCTAGAGAACAATGTTTCTCTTTTTAAAATAGGCAAGTACTTCTTGTTTCTTTTACTCTGTCAAGATTAAGCTAGAGGGGCTCAGTTCAATGTTCAAACCTGACTGCATGTTCAAAAAGAAAAGAATTAATCTTTAAGGCTGTCATTTGTCCCATTCTCAGCTTGAGATGTCTGTTCTTTGGCAGGATAGGAGCACAGGTCAGAAATAGGCCAGTCTGAAAATTGTGCCCTTTGACATCACTTAGTTGGGCACAGATATAAAGCGTTGCCAGGACTGTCACTGAATCGGAGTGGAAGGCACCAGAAGATGGCTGGTGTTACAGCATCCCAGGCCAAACTAATGTGCTTGTGGTTTATTATTTTTAGTCAACACACAAAAGTGAGCCAGGCACTTAAGAGAAAAATAGAAAGTTGCGGTCTCTTCACTCAGAAGCTCACAATCTACATAGAGACACTGTGTGACAAAGGAAAACAAAATCGAGGGAGACTAGACAAGATTTACCTGTGCAAGATGGTGGTTCTGAAAGTCACGGAAATGGCCTGGAGGAAGAAGTGGGCAGGAAGCAGGTGTGTGTGTGGGGATCTGAATCTAACAGCACTCTGGTGTGGGGCTGTGTGTGTGTATGCATGTGTATGGGGGGGAGGTGCCAGATATCATAGGCCCCTGAACCAGCAGGATGCACTGTGGATTGCGCTATAGCACCAAAATTGGCAGCAATGCAGCTCCTTTGTGGTCAGGGGCTTTCAGCCCAACAACCCTTGCGCTCCTGCCCACAGACTTAGCTGCTCCGCAGGATTTGTCCCTTATTGAGTAGGGCCTTATTAGACTCCTACTGACTTCAGCTGAAGATACACTGGGCTCTTTGGTGGGATTTCCAAAGGCGCCTATGGGAGTTAGATACTCCAACTCCCATTAGATTTCAAAGGGATTTGGGCACCTAGCTCAGTTAGGTTCCTCTGAAAACCCCAGCCTCAGTGACCTAGGTGCCTGAGGACAAACACCAGGGCACAAGTGGTTTGCTCCTGTGAGATGCTAAGCAGTCTCTACCCCAGTGGCCTCCAAAGAGCTGAGAACCAAAAGCAGTTAGGAATATCGATGCAACATGTCTTAATAAACACCACCTCTAAGATTCCAAAAGGCAAGATTCAAATTAGTCTTTGTTTGGCTCCATTTTTTTTCTTTCAAAGAAAGAAACTCAAGCATCTTTTCTAAAATATTTGTTGAGATTAAAAAAAGCTCACCCCTCACCCCTCACCCCCTTCCATATAATAAGCACAATTGTTAGACAAGGCAGGTCTTTGTGCTCCACATTTAATACATAGTTTTTGACCCACAGAGTGATAAGCTGGAAAATAAATGGCTGGATTTTCCCCAACATTGAAGAACGCCTTTCAGATTTACTTGGGAACTTGCCTGCTCTCGTTTCCCCACCTGGCTTTCACTTTGATATCCCTAACATTATCATCACTTTTATTGTCTTTTCATGTCAGTCAAACCCACTTCACTAAATTACTTTCATTTATACATCCTCTCCTGCTATTTGGACTGATCATCAACTAAGATTTAAGGTGAAAACGTTTCTTCTGTTTGACAGGGTGGGAGGTGGAAATGACTATGTGAACAGAAAACTACAGGTTACATAAATACTATGTCATTGTCTATCACCCAGTGGAGCCTTAAATCAATTCATTAGTTTGCACAAAGCTTTTGTGTGCTTTTTAACTATATCATAGCAAAGTTGATTGCACATTCACTTTATGTTCCTTTTTTTTTTGTCATCAGCTTGCCAGCCCCTTATATTGTTAAGATGAGTGTCTTTCTAAAGATTGTTTTTCTTTCTTTAGGTGCTTGGTTTACATTTTCCCTTCACTTCTGAACACATATATAGCCTAAGGCCAAATTATTCATTTTGTTCGCAAAAGGTAGACATAGGGATATTCTTTACTTTTCAAGGAATGAAAGGCAAGCTGAGATATGCTGGATTAATGAAAGAGGTACTGAAAAGCAGCTGGTTGATTCAGCTCACTCACTTTCATGTTACTTCCTAGCAAACATCTACAGACTGAACTATACTATACTGAAAATTTATCCTTACGCCAAAAAGTCTGCTACCCTTTTCGTAGGCTGATTTTTTTTAAACAGGTGTGCCAGCTATGAATTTCATTGTTAGAAGGCCCGGGACAACCCTGTTTCTCAAGGGAAGAAAACTGGGGGGAGTAGTATCTTTCTGCAGTGTTTAATGAAAAGAAATTGAGGAAGATCCCCTTTTGGGGAGCTAGGGGAAAGGGAGATAATATTTTATTACATTGTCAGTAACTGAGCATATTAAAGTCCAAGTCTAGCAAGACTAAAAAGCAAATAGAAAGGACAAACATGCACTACTTTAATAGAATGCTCTAGTTTATTATTCCAGCAGAGATTTAGTCTTTTACATTTTGAAGAGTTCTTTATCTCAGTAAGTCAAGATTTGTACAAAGCTCTTTCACTTATGTAGTCCTTCTGTACCACAGCATTAGCCAGAACGATATCCAGATAGTCATGGATCAGCCAGGACTAATACGCCTCCATTCCTCCCTGTGCATAAGAAATTAAAACCTTTTAGATTCAGCCAGATTCTATCCAGAGGCCACTGTTGCAGTTAGAGTTACCAAAAGCTTTGACTTTGACTTGACTCTTATTTTAAGTACATGTAACATTAAATATTAATCTCGTCCAAATAACTGAAATCCCAAAGCAGATGAAATATGTACAATCAAAACAAACACATTAAATAATATAAGCCAACAATACCCAGAATGCTATTGGACAAATATGCAAATATAGATCCTGACTTGTCTGTACACATTGAAATTCTGGGATAGTAACTATTAGAATATCACTAAATATTAATAAGGAATATTACCACTGTTAGGGGCTATCTTCAGGCTCTTAATTCTTAAAATGTCCTCAAACCATGGTGTGATGGGTCCCTTCCAAAGTGGCACCTGGAACTGGAGTACAGTCGAGCCCTCTGTTTTACCAATCTGCGTTGCCTCTCACACTGCAACACTGTGACAAGCTGCAAAGCTCTCCAAGCTTGCACTCACACCAACATCTACAGGCAGGGATCATACCCAGCTGTGTTCATGAATGCTCTATGAACCACTGCATGAACCAACAATAGAGAGGCTTCAGCCAAAATACCCCCAGGTTCCCAGCCTAGGACCCTGGAGCTATGCTGCTTTGCCCTGGTCAAAAACCTGACCGGTATATATTAATTACCCAGTCCACCCCCTCCCTTGATGTGGAGAGGAATATACACAAAGCCTTTGTTAACTGAGCTGAAATTTCTCCCCATACACTTCACTCAAACCAAACTGTTTTAGGTAAAAAATATAACTAATAATATAACTAATAATATAATATTAACTACAAATAGATTTTAGGTGATTATAAGTGATAGCAAAAAGATCAAAGTATCAGAGGGGTATTTGTGTTAGTTATGGATCTGTAAAAGGTGACAAAGAGTCCTGTGGCACCTTATAGACTAATAAACGTATTGGAGCATAAGCTTTCGTGGGTGAATACCCACTTCGTCAGATGCATGTAGATTACGTAGCAAATAAACAAAAACACTGTTTGAACCAAACAGTGTCTCATCCTTTTAGCTAGTACAGCAGTTTGTAGATATTTTATAAACAGGCTGGAATCTTCTCTTCCAGCCTGGGACCAGCACTTCCCCCAGTTCAGTCTCTTTTCTCAGGTGTTTTCAGGTGTTGAGTTGTAGAGGGAGTGAGGCCCAGTCATGATGTCACTTCCCCCTTTTATATCTCCTTCCAACTTGCTGGGAAGATCTTTTGCTGTGACCTGGGTCAAACAGTTCCCGTTGTGTAGTGCTACTTCTGAGAGGTTTCCATTGTACCCAGTTCCTGGGATAATCCTTGTGTGTGTGTATGTGTATTTCCTCACTAGAACATCTACATTGTTTGGCCATTTTATTGTTGTACCTGAAAGGCTGTTTGTGGGTGTTCCCAACCCCACAACATGTTTCAGTAGCACATACATAGCAAAACTTCCTAACTTCAATGATAGCACATACAACTTAACACAATATTAATGTTCAACGGATTAAGACTTTTAGAATGATATATCAGAAGGCATACTTTGTACATAACATATCATAATTATATCACTATGGCAAATATGGGGTGCAGAATATCTCCTTGTGGCACTGTGTCACACGGTTCTTCAGATGCTGTAAAACGTTAAACAGATACAATAAAATCATTCTGCAGTACCACAAAACCACGGCAGTGTCACATCAGTAAGGAAATACCTCTTTAAAAAGGTTAGTTTTCAACACTGGGATAATGAGAAACAATCTAGAGCATGAAATAAAAAGGGAAGAAGATCTGAAATGAGGAAGAAAGTGAGACACAAAGGGTTGGGTGCAAAAAGGATGGAGATTAGAAATTTCCAGCATTGACAAGAGAGCCAGTGGGCCAGGTTCTGCACTCCATTACACCAGTGTCTATCCGGAGTAACTCTATTGAAATCAAGGAACTGGTATTGCCTACCCAGGCATTCAAAAATCATCAGGAATCTGCCAAATCATGATATTGACTTAAAAAATCATAATTTGAGATGCTTTTTATTTGCCTCCTTGGTTTCGAAGGTTACACTTGGGTGATGTTTTCAAGCTTTTCTTCCCAACCATAAAGGTTAAAAACTTACTTATTTAAGAAATGGAAGCTGAGAGTCTCACCTAATTACGTGCTTCCAGAAGCTGGGACTTTAAGAAAATCATCATACAGAGTGAGGCTTGTGATCAAATCGTGACAGATGGCAACACTGTAAAGAACTGGGGCCAGAATATCCTGAATGATTCATTAATAAGGGGTGAAAAAGGGCGTC
The DNA here is from genome assembly GCF_003597395.2 of Chelonoidis abingdonii. Lineage (NCBI taxonomy): Eukaryota > Metazoa > Chordata > Testudines > Testudinidae > Chelonoidis > Chelonoidis abingdonii. The sequence continues at coordinate 13,273,485 of NC_133777.1, forward strand.
ATATTCAGAGGGGACCTAACTTGATCTCTTGCACTGTGATTGCAGCTTTGCATATGGAACAAACTGATATTCCCACGTGCAAGCTCTTATAAAAACAAACAAACTCTGCTGGATTTAAAGAAATTTTTCTGTGACACATGGCTAGAAAGGGTTAAACATCCTGCAAAATAAATAACCTTCAAAAAACCGTGTGGGGAGATAAGATAATGTTTGTGTTTTTGTGTATTTACATATGTATGAGTAGGGTCGACAATGTAATCAACAGTCCCTGTCTATGCTGTATTCTGATAATTCAGAAGTCAAAAGAACATCCTATCATTTAAACGTGAATAGAGTAACTCAAATCGACATAGCTTAGGTCTTCTTATTGTGGGGTCCATACTATGTGACGTCGACAGGAGATGCTCTCCCGTTGACTCCCCTTACTTGTCTCGATCAGGTGGAGTACAGGAGTCAACGGGAGAACGATCGGCAGTTGATTTAGTGGGTCTTCATTAGACCCGCTAAATCCCCTGATGAAGCCTTCACTAGACCCACTAGATCAACCGCCGATGCATTGATTGCCGCAGCGTCTACCGGTAAGTGTAGAAAAGCCCTGAGTCTCAAGACTGAGGTCCCAGTTATGCTGGTATGCCCTGAATATATCATCTGGACATTGGACTATAACCTATGAACTATTTCTAAAAGAACTCTTTGCAACTACAAAGCTCACCTAAGTGAATTGAACTCATGTTTGATCTTATAACCATACTCTCGCTCTTTTATTTTTTAATAAATTTTAGTTTAGTTAATAAGACTTGGCTGTAGTGTATATTTGGGTAAGATCTGGAATATTCAATAACCTGGGAGGTAATGTGTCCGATCCTTTGGGATTGGTAGAACCTTTTTTTTTTATATGACAAAATAAGATTTACAGAAATTTTCATCATATTTGATGTGGGTACCTGAATGGAGGCCTGAGACTGGATCACTTTAAGGGAACTGTGCTGTTTGGACTTCTGAGTAACCAGTAAGGTAATAAAGAAGCTGTTTCATGCTGTCTCGGTAAATTTAAGGCCTGGTCTACACTAGGGGGCGGGGGTCGATGTAAGATATGGAACTTCAGCTACGTGAATAGCGTAGCTGAAGTTGAAATATCTTATTTCGACTTAGCTCCCATCCTCACGGCGCAGGATCGATGGCTGCGGCTTCCCCTGTTGACTCCGCTACTGTCGCTTGCTCTGGTGGAGTTCCGGAGTCGACGTGAAAATGCATTCAGGGATCGATATATTGCGTCTAGATGAGACACGATATATCTATCCCCGATAAACTGATCACTACCTGCCGATCTGGCAGGTAGTGTAGACATACCCTAAGTATTGGAATATCCCCCAGCTTTATGGATTATCTGTCCCATTCTTTGCAGTTCACCCTAACTGAGTGACCACAGCTGGCTCCCCACTAGGACCACGGTCACACTCTGAAACACAGCAAGTTTGCTATTGCAAGATGCAGCATTTTTGCTTACTACTGTAGACACTGCAAAAAAATACTGTTAGTAATAGGAAATGGCATTTGTGGGTATTGCAGAGAAGCTAATTAGATCTTAAGTATTTGGTTTGTACATGAAAATGCAGGCTTTGCAGTTTGCTATTAATTGCACATGCTTATTTACATGCACCATTTTGGGGGCTGCTTTTCAAAATTTAATGCAAACAGTCCAAAAACTGTGCATTAGAGTGTCAATGTGAAATGAGACAATCCCTTGCTGGCTTCAAACCAAGTACTCAGCTATTCCAAAGAACCTTCATTGGAGTCATAACCATCCTGCTAAATTGAAGCTGGTAATTAGAAATATGCAAAAAGGTTTGGAAAGAATGTGCATCTCTCTGAACATGGATTTGAATATGGGTGTATCTCACACGGATAAAGTGGATAATTGCCTGCCTATCCTGCCTCTATTCATTGCAGATAATTGAGTTGTTGTCAAACACTTCTAACAAGGCCTATCACAATAAATATGCAAGACAGAGAGGCTCTTTGAATAATCTAATTTTCTTGCTTGAGAAGGCACTTTCCTTTGTATCCGTCATGGGGAACGGCATGGCAACAGGAAACAAGAAAGACACAAAAAGAACAGGGGAAAAAGCATGGTCTTGGCTTTATTTTTATATGACTCTCTTTCAATGCCCTATTTTATAGGGCCCTTCTTTTGGAGTTAAAAACGTTGGCTCACTTGGCATTTGAATGTGGAGCATTAGTCTGAGGGACTGGGAGTGAGACTCGGGGACTGGGAGCAGGTCTGGGGGCCAGCAATTCTTGCATTCTCATCCAGGCTCTGCAAATGACCTGGCGTGTGGGCTGCAAGTCACAGGCTAAGCTCTCTGTTTATCCACCTGTACATAACTAGGATATTTACCTTGCTGACAAAGAATTCAGAGCTGGTTAATGAATGAATGAATGAATGCAAGCGCACCATTTAAGTAATGCAAAGTGTTATTTATGAAACCTAAAACGAATGGTTGTATAAAGAAAAATTATTCGTTGGTGTTAATCCTGGCTGGAGTCCACTAAAATGAGTGAACAGTATCTCTCTAGACCAATTTCTTGTGTCCAGATGGCCATTGCCCTTGCACTAGTCACAGATTCTTTGAACTGTGGTATGTGAAGATTCTTATGACATTTCTCACCACTGTGATTCCCAGACTTGGAGTTCCTTAATCTCTTACTATTCATCCAGTACATTTGCCCATTCCTCACCCTTCTGCTCTATGGCCTCCCAGTCTCAAAGCTACAGAGCTGCTCTCCTTCTATCCTGGCTCACTGTTTTTTGGTTTGATCTGAAATGTGGGAGTACCTCCAGCTGCTGTGCTATTTTCACCAGCATTTCCTAACCCTCATGTTTCCCAGGGCGGTCATATCTCTCGTCTTCTCCTGCAGCTGCTTGTTGCATCACATTCTTTTCTTCCTCCAGTAGGTGACTCCTCTTCACTTTTCACTCTTGTAGCCTGGTCTTTCCTTTTTGGGCACACTCACAACAAGGAGTTACAATATGTTCCAGGGATCATAAGGACCGGATATCCTTTGCTCCTTGGCCTGGATGCTGCATTGTACTACATGCAGTTGGACCTTTTGCAAAGTTGAACCGGCTACACACCAGCTTCTGGGAAATGCAGATTGGCTCCAGGTAGGGAAAGTTTTTAAAATGCAAAAGCAAAGTGACAAGAGATTTTAAAAGGAATGTCTCTTTTTTACCATCTGCTGGTTTGAGACTTAGTGGCAGGGAAAGTGGGTGGAAGGAGCCTTCTGTCTCAAAACCTCCACAGCAGGTAGAGTTTTCTTTTTCTTCTATGTTCCCCTGAGGAGCACTTTATATTCCCCCCCTTTCTGACCTTATGTTTGAATTTTAATCTTGCTCTGAATGCGTGTTCTCTGGGTTTTTTCAATCTCTTTCATGCGGTTTTTGAAATTATAAAATGACCTTTGCTTGAGAACACAGAGGGAGTTTAAAAACTCCTTTTTGCAGTTGTGTTTGTCTCATCAGATTTATATGCAGGGAAGGACTCTCTCTTTCACACATACTCAACCGCTTCTGCGTTTTTGCAATCAGTATTTACTTTCTATGCTGCTGGGAATGTGATCTTGCTGTTTCTTCACCCCAGCTCCTGACCTTGAACACTGAGCAGACGTAACTTGTAGCAACTGTAACACAAAACTGTTGTGTATGCACAAACCAGAATGATTCTTTGACAATTTGGAGGGTTATCAGACTGTCATTTTCAAAGCCTCTTGTAGGAGCTCTTCTTCAGCTGAACTGTTTGCTGCTAGTGCAACATGTAGAGGGGCAAAATACAATTTTGTAGATGTAACATTACCATTTTATAAAAGCACAAGGAAAAAACCCAACTGCTTTTGTAATTGTGCATGTACATAATGATACTTATCAATGAGCTAGAGCTTTACATCTTCAGAATACCTTTGCAGACATTAGCTAATTAACCCCATATCTCTACAAGGTAAGTGTTGTTCCTCCTTTTATACATGAAGAATCTGAGGCTCAGAGGTTAAGTGACTTTCAAAAGGCCACACAGCAAGCATATGGCAGTGGTAGGATTGGAATTCAAGTAATTCTGATTCAGACCATTAGATCACATTACCTGTTTACCAACATTAATTATTTTTAAATCCATGCAAGGAAATGGGCTACATAAAATACAAAAATCTCATAAACCAGAAAGCAGGTCAGCTTTTGCATTACTGTCATTTATGCTGGAGGAGTAGACAAGTTAAATATCTTTCTCCACAAATTGCTTTCACTAAAACCATGTTGGAAAAAGTTCTTTCAGGGATCAGTCAGTTTAATGATGCTATGCTTTTTCTGGATGAGGAGGTGAATTAGAAACAGTTACATTTAGTGTTACATTGAAATCCATTGTGCAGGTTTGAGAAAGAACCGTGTCTACACTAAAACTTGGCTCAAATGAACATATTTCACTTGCCTGAGGAAGGCGCTGCCAACACAGCATTGCCAGGTAATTTCAAAGCATGCAGGGCTTGCACTCTGGACATATACATCTGTTGGCTGAATTATGCCTCATTACTGGGTAGATGCATTAGGAGCAGGCTTAATCTGGCTCCATGTGCAAGACAGAGTGTGAGGGCTGAGGTGTTAATACCACTAGCAGTTCATGATGGGACTTATCTGGGTGAGGCATGTATGTGACCATAGCCTGGTTTGCCTCCCACCTCCATGCAATGATGGTGCTGAGGAGTGCATTATGCAGGTGTAGTAAGAGATGCTTTGCCTAGGGTCTGGGAGGTATATTGTATTTCAAAGGTGTAACTTATCCTGCCTGCTAGGGTGGTGCATCTCCCTCCTTCTTGCCAATTCCCCAGCTGAGCTCCGTTTTGCAAGAGGCGCAATGTAGCCTTGGGATTTTAAATTTTGATTTGATTTGTTTCATTCCAGGTTTATCCAGTGGCAATAAAATACAATATTTAACAGAGTGAACATAATCAACCTCAGCTTAGACACTGAAGGGTTGACTTTGCTGCTTCAGAGAATTTGGCCCTGGTTCTTAGAGAAAATTGAAGGGAAAGCAACAACAACACCAAGCGTGCAGCAGGTAGGTAAACGTCCATTTTTCTTTCTCATTTCTGAACCCGAAAGATCCATGTTGCATTCAGTCACGTAACTACACAAATTAAAAACTTCACTTGGCAAAAATAGCCCCAGAGTCCTTTACTGGCATCTTTCCTGGAATGCCAGCTGTTCAAGTGAAGCAGAGAGGCCAAGCTTTTGCTGATTTCCCTGCTCCAGCAGATACCTGCTCCAGATTTGTTTTTAGAAGAAATAACTTAGTGTACAGGTGGTTTAAGGGTTGAAAGGCACTGGTTTTTTTTTTTGTTTTTTTTTTGGGGTAGATTATCAAGATTGATGCAATATCAGCGTTGGATCTAACTGCCAGTGCAAGAGAAGTGGAATTATATTTGAAGAAAGTATGAGGTTTGAAGTCCATCTTTGAATTCAGCTGCAGATCTTTTCAGGTGGTAATAAACTCAGTAAGGTTTTCCTCTGAACTGCATCTCAAATGAAATGAATCTCACAGCCTGAATAGCAATTAGCAGAATCGATTCTGGGAAGAAAAAAAAGATAACAGACCTCAAAAGCATCAGTGTAAACAACAAAATCTGTGAATGCTTCCCAAGCTCTCTTCTTTGGAGGAATATTAATCAGTGTTTTCTCATGCCTTAATCATTTAAAAGGTTTGCAGGTAGCTTAAGTACAGCATCCATTAAATCACTTTAAACCCACAAGGCCCCAATTCTCTGCAAAATCTATGTAATCCCACTGACTTCATAGCAGTTACTCCAGATTTATGCTGGTGTGACTGAGAGCTAAGGTGGCCCACTGTGAACTTTATAAATCTGTCTCCAAACGTGGCCAAGTCTTACAATTTAGGGTACAAATCTTGGTATGGAGTAAGTGCATTTATATATATATATACACATCCCAAATACTGTTGCCAGGAGCAAATTGTGGCTCCACTCTTAGTACCCTTACACACCAGAGAGTCCACTTTCTGTTTGTTCTCTGCAGGTCTGCTCCGGGAAGAGGCTTAGAATCATGCATTGTGTCTGCGGCCCATATGTTCCCTTGGGTAACCTGATTACTCATGCTGCTGGTGTGAGTTAGCTGTGCAGGTGGGACACAGCCACTCCCAGGCTATCCTGATTAGAACCTTAGCGCAAATTCCTGCTGTCATTTTGAGGGGAAATGGAAAGAGCCAGAATTTGGACCTGCTTGGGAAATGTGGTGACATCTGTTACAAAACCAAACCAATATGTGCTACTTTCCACGGAACGTGAGCCGCTGCAATTCACATCATTTTTATTCCCACTCCACAGACAGGTGTGGAGTTAACAAGAGGACAGTAAATGGCGATATAAAGACTTTGATCTAGAGCATTTTCCAGACACTCCTGAGCATTCATCTTTGTCCAGGGGCACCTCCAACTTTTACGGTAGCCATTTCTGGTTTTTTTCCTCTTATACTAAATGTGATTCCTCTTCCAAAATATGCACCGTGGAAATTAAACAGCATGTTTTGCACACTGTATGTTAAGTTTGGCATTTCTAATACGTCTTAAAAAGGAAAACTGGAAGATAGGCCTCGGTCTATTGGATCAGACCAGTGGTCCGTCTAGTCGAGTATCATGTTAATGACAGAGGCCAGTACTAGATGTTTCAGAGGAAAGTAAAATAAAAACTAGGTGGTTCTAGGATAAATTGCTCCCAGAGAACATTTCCTCCTAATCTACAAGAGTGAAAAGTTGGGTTATGCCTTGAATAAGGCCTTCTAAAACTCTGGTTTTTTTCACATTTGCTATTGTAATATAATATAATACCTTCTGGTATAACACTGGATATTCCTTTTTTTCATATAAAGGTGTAGTCCCTTTTTGAATCCTGCAAAACTCTTGGTCTTGAGGATGACATTATGAGAGAGAGTATTTCCTTATATTGGTTTTGAATTAGTCTCCTTTCAATGTCATGGACTGCTCCCTACTTCTTGTATTATAGGAAAGAGAGAATAAGAGTTTCCAGGTTATTTCTTCTGTGTCTTTTGTAAAGGAACAAGATCTAGAGCTTAGGACGACCTCTCTTTCCTAAGCAGACATGTATACTAAGCTGAGCAGGATGGAATTTTTTTCCCTCTGACTTTTCAGCAAGGATCAGGAAACTGAAAAAATTCAGCTGACAACTTTCAGTTTAAAACAGAATATCTCTATTCAGAAATACCACTAGGGGGGCCTCATGGGAGTTGTAGTTCAGATACTTCATGATCCCATTCAGCTCTGTGAGCCTGTGTAGCAAAGGTCCGTACCCTTCTGTGGCCAGATAAACTGATTCAGCACCTGCCCCAGTTTCTCTAATACCTTCCTTGGCCTACTTTGGCAGCAGGAGTGACCTGACCCTGCAGCAAAGCCTAGTACAGAGCCCAAGCCCCTATGAAACAACCAAATCTTCAGTCCAGCTGGACTCAGCCGGCTGCCTTTTTCTCGCAGGTTTGCCTCAGCCTCTATCTTTCCCCATGCTAGTCCCAGGCCCTCATGGCTCAAAGAACTCCACTGTCCAGGGGCTGGCATGCTCATCCCCTTGCTCAGGGGTTCAGGGAGGCTGCAGCTCCTCGGAATTCCTTCCTCCAGTCAGGCTCCTTGCCCACCACAGCACAGTCTGCTGGCTCTACCGTCCCACTCTCCTCCAATTGCTGCAATTGAGTGGCCTCCCAGAAGCGCCAGTGTTATGTAATATCACCAGTCTGCCTCTCGTGGGGAGTTAGAGTCTGTGTGGGTGCTGCACCATCTCCCCTCAGCACTCTGCGAAGCGTTGCTTTGTAGCAATTCCAGCAGAAAGTGAAATACGCCCCCCTCCCCAATGTTCTGTTCTCCTCACTGTTTTCTCTGCCTACCTTTTTCTCTCTAAGTGAAGAGTGCTGATGGACTGCAATTGGCAGAGAAATGGACTAGCAGGCACAGGTTACAATCAGAATATGTTTTTCTGATCACAATATCATAATTGTATTGCTCCTGTTGAATGAGGATCTGGGTAAATTCCAGCAGTGAATATCTAATCCAGCTTTGGGTTAGCCAGATTTACTCATTTGGTTTCCAGGTGTCATCTCATCACCTAATGCTTTGTACTGTAGGTGCATGTTAATATAAGTTTTCAGTCTTTTCTGTGAAGGAGCTGTGTAACATGCATGTAAGAAATCAGCAAACATGCACAGAGAGAAGAATACATTGAGCAGGGTGTGGCCAAGGTCTAGATTCTGGCTGCCACAGTAAGTGGGAGGAGAGTGTGCAGGCGGCCTCTCTCTCTACCTGTAATGCACTCGCACAGGATCCAACCAGAATCTAGATCATGAGGGCTAGAGTCAGCAAGCAGGTGGCTAAGCTTATCTCCAAGGGGCAGGCCACTGCCATGACCCAGCTCCTTTTAGGCAGCAGGCATTTGGGGCAGCATAGGCTGCATCTTTTTAAAGGAGAAGGTGTAATTGGCTGATTGTATTTGTTTGCTCCAGGCAGAATATCCTGGGGCCCCACTGCTTGGATACAACGGGTTCAGTTTCCTTCTCCCCACTAGGCAGCAGCCGGAATGTGACCTAAGTAATATGTACAGCACAGCAACAACGACCAAATCCCTTTTCAACCGCTATCAAAAGGTATGAAATCATTTCCACTGCACCATTCAGCCATTCTTAAAGCAGCTGTAGACGTCTAGCTTTTAAGCATGTGGTGTTTTGAAGAGCACATTTAAGGACTAGATGTTATCCTGTGTCTTATAATGCAAAAATTCTCAGGTTGTTGAGAGATTCAAAGCCTTTCTAACCTCAGCCCCACATACCTCAACTACTGGGCTCGGCCACAGCAGATGTATCAAGTCTCCATCATTTCTTTATTTCAGTTTTGATATACAAATGAAAAAAAGACCTATCTCAGGCACTCTTGATGCATCATTAAAAATATAATCCAGTAAAGACAGAAACAGCAGTGACAAGCCGATAACCATTCTCCTCAGAAAGGAAGCCAGTCCCCACAGACCCCTAGTGTTCCCCGAAATAAATATCCACACCTGATAAACCTCCAAGCCTCAGCCCTTCCCAAGTGACTCCTCACAATTCCAGCCAGTGTCATTATCTCTGATCTCAGGTTTACACATCTCACTTGGCATCCATTAAGCCCTGAAAATAATTGCATTAACTGAAACCCCCTCATGCCAGCTTTGTGATCCTCTGACATGTTTGCTGCCAGCTTTCGGTGTCAGTGAGTTGGCCTATGTCGCAGAGCAGTTACATTTTTAATGCTGTGCAGTGCATGCCAAAATGGAATGATGGAGACTCTTTCTTGTTGCCAAAATTCTTCTCTAAACTATTGAAGGATTATTGCAATCTTTCCTTTTACAGTGCCTATCGAAATGAAAAGGTGCCATTCTGTGCAATACCTCCCTTTACTAGTACCACCAGCTGAGATCATCATCTTTCTCTACCACCCGCCACCATTTTAAGACGTCACTGGAGAAATGAAGTGGCATATGGGGTGTTGCAGAACAGCAATGTGGACACACTCTTTAAAAATAGAAAAGAGGTGATCTTGACCATTACCACACTAGAAAAGAACTTCCATTCACAGTAAAATAATGGCACAGGTATTAAGAGAAATAAGGCCCCAATTCTCATTTCTGGTTGAGCTCTACTCTCAGTACTGAGGGGATGTGTGGGCAACAGTGGCTTGATGCCAACCCTAGGGGTCTTTGGTGACTAGGGGTCACCAAGTGAAATTAGTAGACAGCAGGTTTAAAACAAACAAAAGGAAGTATTTTTTCACACAACGCACGGTCAACCTGTGGAACTCCTTGCCAGAGGATGTTGTGAAGCCCAAGACTATAACAGGGTTCTAAGAAGAACTAGACAAATTCATGGAGACTAGGTCTATCAATGGCTATTAGCCAGGATGGGCAGGGATGGTGTCCCTAGCCTATGTTTGCGAGAAGCTGGGAATGGGCAACAGGGGATGGATCACTTGGTGATTGCTTGTTCTGTTCATTCCCTCTGGGGCGTCTGGCATTGGTCACTGTCGGAGGACAGGATGCTGGGCTGGATGGACCTTTGGTCTGACCCAGTTTGGCCACTTTTATGTTCTTATGCTCAACCCTGAACAGTAGTAGATCAGCAGAGGGCAATGTGGTGAATCTGCTCTTGATGGTGACAGGGCAGCAAGCACCCATGTTGCCCGTGGTGCCCATGCTCCAGCAATATTCAGTAGCCGGGGGCCTGGCTCCACCAATGTTCAGGGCTGTGCGCCTTCTTCGGAAGTCCTTCCCTGTGCCCTGGGCAGCGGGCAGCTGCCCTGCCTCTTCGTGGTGTGCTCCTTCATCGGCTACTGCTGCTGCTGGCTACAAAAAGGAGCAGCACCGGCGGCAGGCTGAGGTGACAACTGTGCCACCGCTTGTGGAGGGAGGAGGCACACATGTGATGGCAGCCTTCCTGGCACCCACCACAGGGGAGCACATGCAGTAACAGTGGTGCAGGGTGTGTGCTGCTGGGGCAGGGAGGAGAGAGCTGGAGGGGAGTCCTTCTCTCTGGCCTCAGCCCCAGGGCAGCCTGCACCACAAAATCCTCATACCTGGCCCCATCCCAGAGCCCGCAACCCAAGCCAGAGCCCTCACCCCTCCAGACCCTAACCCTTTGCCCCAGCCCTGAGCCTGCTCTTGCACCCTGAACCCCTCATCCCTGGCCCCACCCTGCAGTCCCCACCCCTTCACCCCAACCCTGTGCCCTAGCCCTGAGCCCCTCCCAAAGCTCTCAGCCCCAGCCCCAGCCTGACCCCTCACCCCCAGCCACAGCCAGCACCACCCCAACCCTCTGCCCTAGTCCCCTCCCACACCCCAAGACCCTCATCCCCAGCCCCCTCCCAGAACCCTCATCCCCCCACACCTTCCCACATTGTGCAATATAGGGAAACTTCTAAATGCTTACTGTTTCCAGTCCATTTTTACATTATTTTAATAAATATCTATTGGTTTACAAGGTGGGGAGGGGTGAGGGGGAGTGTCGGGACTTGGACCCATTCTGGGCACCACCAAAAATTATACAAACCTGCTGCCCCTGGGTGAGGATTGAAGAGGCAGGAGTCATAGCAACAAAAGTGACAAAAATGACAGCTGATCGTGTCTGAAAAGAACAGAACAGTATGAGGCCCTGATGGACTTCAGCGAGCAGGGAGCACTATCCAAACAAAAATCACTTTCATGCAACCGACAGGCACCTGCAGAGTAATAAAATCCATTCATCATCTGGAAAATGCAATAACATCTGTGTTTGCCTTTAGCTCAACCAGCTTCTCTGTATCTGAGTTGCCCATCACTGAATATTTTCCCAGCATGGATTTAATACTTCAGCTGGCATTTCACTGTCACAAGGAAAACAGTTAAAGGTGCACGGCTCTATTAAATTCTGGAAAATTCTTCTGATTCAGAACCTCGGATGTCCTTTGCAATGTTAACATTTTCCCACCTACTAGCATTTCATTTACGAATGAATGGATCAGTCTTCATTTTGTCCACAGATGAGGTTTTGATATTTCCATTTTGTCCACATGTACAAAATAAAGGAAACTAATGTCTTTTTATGGACAAAATTAGTCTAGACTCTCTTTCTTTTGGCATTGCTTCCTGTTGACAGCATGATTTGAACAAAATTACATTCTGTTGATAAAAAGGTGCTGAAATGTCTTTCAGTTTCATTGACTGAACAGTCTGAAGTGAGAGGTTTGACAAAATGCATTTTGTCAACAGGATGAACAAAGGCGGAGAGCTGACAGAATGCACTTCAGGCATACAGGGTGGGGAATTACAGACCAGTTTATTTTTTTAAAGTTCAACTCAGAAAATATTAGGAAGAATTTTCGGAGATTCCATGAAGAAGAGTTACTTTGAGAAGTCTCATTTGCACAGACACAGCTAATAGGGGAGAAAGGCATTAAGGAGGTTAATGGGCACAAAACTTGCCCCACCATTGTTTGCAAACTCCATGTAATTTTTTAGAATTTCATTCAATAAGGGGTAAGATTCCCTATTGGAGATGATCTGCTAATGCTAATGGGAGTCTGTATTGGGGTCAAAGTGGTTGATTGTTAAAAATAGGCTGAAAAAGAGGAAACAATGGGTGGGACAGGTTCCTCCAGACTTCTCGAGCTGGAAGGAAATGAACAGCAAGGTGGTTACAGTAGGTCTCATAAATAAAGTGGAATAATGCAGTCTGATCTGGAAGGATTTAGAACTTTTAGTTGATTAGGCTAATGTAAGGAAAATGCATTTGATATAGTAAATGTAAAATATCTGAGTAATATAGTAAAATAAGTAGCATATACTAACTAGAATAAACATAGAGCTGATATAGGATTTAGGGGTGATTATGAAGTCATAAATCCAGAGCGTGGCTATAGTATATAAAGAGAAACAGGTTAGTGTGCCAAGTCCACAGAGGCACCCAGCAATCAGATCTCAAGAAGGGACCAGACACACATAGTTAGAGCTGATGAACAATCAATTTAATTCATAGGCAGAATCACTATTGCACCAAGAGGATAACATTTAAAATGACCACTGTAAGCAATAACTAAGGCTAGATACAAATTCTCATTTGCACTGGTGTAAATACACAGTAAATCTGGCATCAGTTAATTTTCAATGTCAATAAGGCCTGCTGTATTTGTGAGAGATTGGATCTTACTCTTGCTAAGTAAAGGATTTTGGTGTGGATCTATAAAGATATTTGTAATGTAAAACAAATCAAGGTAGATTTATTGCTGACTATTTGGATGGCATTAAATAGATTAGGACAAACACGATGTCTGATGGGATCCATTGGGTGAATGATTCATTATGAGAGGTGTTTATGGGACTGTGCACTATGTTAAGTCCTATGATAGCTTGGAGAGGATCAAAGAGTTGGAACAGCAAAAATCTGTTGTCCATCATGATACCACTTCATTTTGGCACTCTGAATTTGTCCGTTATCTAGTGACTTTGTATTTTAGCAAATCGGTTTTGTAACATGCCATTTCTAGTTGCTTTCCCACATAAAATTATTGTTGTTATATATTAAGTCCCATGTACAATATCTACAATCCAACTGTTGGTCAGATAAGAGGAGATGGAACAAGAGTCAAGTTTGTGATCAGTTGCATTAGTGGTTCTGTATGTTATCAATGAACTAAACATTAGATGGTGCAAAATATCCAATGTAATCTCCAATTTATCTTCTCTAAAGATCACTATGGGGATTGGAATACTGTGCCTGGTAAAGAGCTACCTGAAATCAAGTGTTCCAGATTATTATCACCTTTTCAGGACATGGAGGACTTAATTCCATTTTCACACCACAAAAGTCCATTGACTAGAGAAACTCAGTAGAGAATTTGTTCCAGAGGAACAAACTCTATTGCTTGCTGTGCGTACAGATGCTCTATTCATCTTATTCTGTTGTCATAAGTGACTGCTTTTTTTCATGCAGGCCACAAATGTGTCAACCTAATGGAAATGCATATGCTAAATTTTGCTTACAAAGGGCTATATCCTTGAACTTGACCAAATTCTGTACACCACTTTTGCACTCCTTGATCCTAGGATTGCCTTGATCCTGGTTCAGCCTCCATTTCAAACAGCCCTAAGGCTGTTCTAGTTTGTGTCTGGCTACAATGGACCCTAAAGGGCGTCTGCAAAAGTTGAGGATATCCAGAACACAACAGTTCTCCAGTGATACCTTTTTTCCTTTGGTCATACTCCTGACATACCTCCTACACTTGGGGTTGCTGGTGGGTTGAAGTGTACTGCTGCACATCTTCAACTGGCCTCCTAAGCCAATCTTAAGTGTGCTTGGCGGGGCCAAGGTTCTGGAGCTTTTCAAACAGATGTTAGGTCCACAAGCTTATATGTTATCATGCAGTAGGATTCTTGACTCATTCCTCACTGGAATGTGGTGGCTCTTCACCTATCCATGATTCTAGGTTCTAAGAGTCACATTCTTTAAGTTTGGCATTATTCTCAGCCTCCTTTTTAGGGCCCAATTTGGTGAACTACTGACTAGCCTTCAACTTAAACTAATTCAGTGGACATGAGGAATGTTTAGCACAAGCAAGATGAGGATTAGGATGTGCAGGTGTTTTTCAGGTGTCATACATACATTTGTGCTTAAATTGCATGTGATCCAGATTTGCATTAGATACTACGCAAAATGGCTTCCCTTTTCAGAAGTGCAGCACTTCAGTAGGAACATTCTCCCTCATCACCAGTCAAACCAGATTTCCTTTTGTATGGTATTGCAAAGCGTCCATAGCTGATGTCAAACAGCCGTTTCCACAAGCAAAAAATAAGTGAATGTGGGGATCGATGTACTACAGAGAATATGATCAAAATAGTTTTCTAAAAGGCAGCCTTTTAGTGGTAAGATTAATTAATGTGATTTCTACAATTTTTGCAAAATGTTTTGCTAGATTCTAAGACACCACCACTGTTCAGATGCCATAAAGGGATGTTTCAGTTTAAATGGGGTTTGTACTATATTCAGCAAAGATGAGGTTTTCAAAAGCCTTGGGAATAATATAGAAGTAAGAAAGCTAAAAATAAAGAGTGAGCTGAGATCAAGTTACTCCATCAAAGCATTTAAATTGCCAATGGAAGCCCATCAAAGCCAACTGCACACTTGAGTTTAAAACACAGCTAGACATTTTTTATGGCGAGAGGGGGAATGTGAAGATACAGTGACTAAGCATGGAGCAGGGGTTTACATAACTTTAAAAAAGGTTAGGGTTTTCTTATTTCTGTTATCGGAGGCTAAAGTGTAGAACAAATCCATTAGTTTGGAGCGTTGACACAATGCACTTTTATCATTTTTTGTCAACAGAATGTAATTATGCTCAGATTATTCTGTCACAGGAGAAAAGCCATAAAATCATGTTCCCCATAAAAATAAATTGCATGTTCTATTCCTGGGCAGAGAAAACGGAAATAGGAAAAACTTTGTGAAGACAACCAAGTGAACAATTTTTATTCTTTGGACAGACTTCAGTTCTATGGAGAATGTCATAGAGCATTATTGGCCAGGTTGAGAATGCCAAAATTTGACACCATCATCATGGTAAATCCCAAAGAGACATGTAGCCTCCTTGCATGTAGAACCTCACCAGCCCCATTGACATAGCTATTAGTTGCCAAGTCTTTGTATTTGTGATGTATTTGCCCCCAAAACCAAATGCTGGAATTCTTCCTTCTTTCAACAACTCTCTAAATCAGATGCCAGCATCAAATAATTATCATCATGAGCAGCCTTTCAGCAACAAGCCCTTGCTTGAGCTGGATTCAGCCTCTGTAGTGACAGCACCCTGGCTTAAAGTCTCCACTGGCAGCAGGCCCAGAAGAGTGGTGTTGTAGTCAGACAAGCAGTTTGCAACCATCATTCCTCTGGGACACTTGGAGCTAGTCAGGGCAGCTAACAAAGTCGGCAGACTGGCATGGTGAATGGCAAGATCAGGAAGGCAGGAAGGTGTGCCAGTCCAGGGCATCCCCCTAACAGCCTTTGGTGGTGGAGCTCTGATGCAACACTGGCTGAAATATAAAGGTATCCTCCACAGGCGGAATCCCCAGCGGAGGGTTGCATTTAGATAGACCATCCCCTACCCTCTCCCAGGGTGAATTCCTTTGGCCAGTGCAGCTGTCCTGATGGATGCAGGGAATAATTTGCATCCTGCCCTGTGTCCGTGGCAGTGAATCTGCTGCATGCATGTATTTGATAGAGGAAATACAATTTGAGCAGTGGAAACACATTTCAGTTCTAAGATTAAGCAAAGCGAGGGAAAGCATTTTAAAAATGATGAATGGAATTACTTAGATGGCATCCTTCTAATGTTGGAAATAACATTCTGTCCATCCACCAGCACTTCGTCTCACATTCTGTTTGAAGACAGAGGTGATTGACACCAAGAGGGCTGAGGGGTGAATAGATTTCAGGCAGGCAATTTGTGCAGTACCTGTGAAATCTAAAATGCTGTGGCTGCGTTGGTATACATGGTTGATGAAGGGGATTAATTAACACAGGGAGAAATCAACATCATTTCATGCTTCCTGGATATTCGGGGAGGCTTTGTTACACAGTCCAGTGCAGGTGCAACCCTTTTGATTTCCTATAGACATTAAACAATGAAACACTGAAATGCATCCAGTTTTAAAAATAGATTAAAAAACAATAGCTGTTTTTTGGGAAAGAAACAGAAAATGTGTCCCTGCAAAAAGCTAAACCATTGCTATCTCCCCTGGCCCAAATGTTCTGCTCTCTTAAAGTCATGTTGTGTCACGTCTCACATCTTCCTGTCAATCACTGACATGTTACTTTACCAATTAAGAGACCCGGGGGGATGAAGGGACCTTTGGAAAAACAAAATTAATCTCCCATGAGGATAAAGGGCTGCTGCCTATCACTCTGCATTTTATCACTCTGATGAAGTCAGGAGAAGTGGATGTGAAACAAGCTCGAGATGGAAATGAGGACTGGAATCAGATTTTCGACCTTGTAATGGTTAATAATGAAAATTAAGACATAATTATTTGTTCCATGTTTGCTTCACTGTTTACTCAGATGTGTTAGAGGTGCGTACAGAATTCAGGAGAGACTAGAGCTTGCATCTTTTATGTTCATGAGATCACTTCCAAAGCAATTTAGGAAGTGATCCTTTAGATAATGGTCCATTGATTAGTGAAAGTGCAGCAGGCTTTATACGTTCAAAAATAATTGTACACAGCTGTGGACGCTTGAGGCTGTTTTACTGAGAAAGAAAATATATTGACTAGAAACACCTAATAATAATAATAATAATTAATAATAATAATAACTATTGTTATTTATGTAGTGCCACTGTGCACAGCTCCCTCCAATATGTAGTGAAAAACATAGACTTTGTCCCAAAGGGCAGTTACAATACAGATTAGACACAGAAGACCAAATCCAATCTCATTCATTTGGGATGGGGGGGGGATTATTTTTGAAAGGCTTTTGAGGGAAATGTGTTTCAAGGAGGGATTTGAATTGAGAGGATGGTCATTGACTTCTATGGTCTTTGGTCAGATCTCAGGTGCATAATAAGAAGGAGGTTATTCCAAGAATGCATCTTATTGTGTAACGTGCCATAAGATCTCTAATTCCATCTTGGAAAGCTGCCACAACTGGGCAGAAGAGAGTTTGGTTTTACTTTATGCCTGAGACATCAAGTTTGGATCTAGATCAAAATTTTCCACATTTTCTGGGCTGTTTGATTTCGTTCTGGCCCTCTCTCTAAATAGGGCACTTCACTATCAATGAGCCTAAATCCCAGCGATAAACCAAACTCAAGACCCTTTTACTCCAGAAGTAAGCTTGCTAATAATTAAGTTTCTTCAACACTAGTGTTATATGCAGCTGGGAATTTAAACTAGGACACAATTTTTCATTTCACCCAGATGGTTTGTTCCAATTGTACAATAAGTGAATGCCTTCTGTCCGAAAGAAGCTCAAAGTGCTTACAAGCTGTGCGCCAGATGCTGGACCAGACAGCAAAGCCCTAGTGAAAGGAATTGGGCAAGCTAATAGAATCCTCAGCCTCAACCCGTAATAGCCAGTTTATAGCTATTATGTAGTAGATTATGGGGAGGGGAGCAGGCTGCAACCCTTTTCTTCTCTCTATGTGCATCATTTTGGTCCATTGAATCCTGTGTGCAGAGCCACTAGCACTGCCCAACATGCTAATTTCAATCCAATGGTGAGAGGGACCTTAGAGCTCCACTCCTCTGTTTGCAGCCAGCTTCAGTTTGGATTTTCCACAGCATGGGTTGTCTGTGTGGCAAACATAAAATTTTCTTTTTGCTGATTTTGGATTCTGCTATATGTGCATAAATGGCTAGAAAAATTGGGCCTACACTTTCTGGTACACCCACAAAGAAGATTCACTTTCCCCACACTGCCACCAGCAGTGAGAATTGGGTGACGGGAATTAAAGAGATGTCTGAAAGAGAGATTTATATGGTACCATCTTGTCACAGCTCTTAAGTAGCCCAGGAGAACAGAACCAGAGTTTTTTTCAGGTCGAGAGCAGCATGGAGGCAAAGTAATATGTTTTCATCTTTGCGGTAGGACAGCCTAAATGAGTTTGCAGGGGAATAGCAGCAGCAGATGTTCATTCCAGCCACTGTGTCAACATCTAAAAATCAGTATGACAGGTAAGTATCACACCCAGAAAGTATCATATTTGACAAAGTGACCCTGGAACAGGTGGGTGACTTTAGTTATTTGTTTTTGCTGCATGATAGGTGAGAACTGTCACAGTTCTCTGGAGTTGCTTTTAAAGCCTGTCATCATTTGATCCTGATCAATTATGACATAGTCCTAAGACAAAGACCTTGAACTTACTCCTCTACATGAGACTGAAATGCCGTTATGTGTAAATGTACAGCAGCTCAGTGGAGACAGAGCAGATGATATTTTGATAATACGATAGCTCAACTGATCTGAATAAAAAAAATACAAATCTTCCCTATTGGCATACTTAGCATGAGACTGTGTCAACTCCTCCCTTTAATTCATGAATTAACAAAGGGAGTAACGACATGCCTGACTTTATTTTAGGTTTAGCTGGTTAGAAATTATTAAATCAAATTTCAGTTCAGTGTAACCGACTTTTACAGATTTTTTGTTCAGTTGCCAAGTATTAGAATCCTGAACCTTTTCACTGATATGAGACTTTTTAAAAGTAGTAATTACACTTCTCCTCCTTCCAATCTCTCTTTTGTTTTTGTGTCTCTTTTCCTCTTTCTGTAACTATCCATTCTTTAAATGTGGTTAGGCTGCACCAGGCTTATTTCTACTTGGCCTGGGCATGAAAAGAGGGCTAGCTGTCTTATCTTTGTATAGTACTTTGGAGAAATACTATGTAAGATAATAGGAAACAGACTGAAAGTAATAAATGATTCCATATTATACTGTTGTCAATATGACAGGTGTCAAATGAGTCAGCAAAACACTTAAGCATGGTCTTAATTTTAAGCACATGCTTAAGTTCATCCTTATGTACATACTAAACTTTCAGTATATGTATGACTTTAAGCATATAGTTAAGTGTTTTGCTAATTTGGAGCAAACAGCAATAAATAGCATGTACTAGTTGCTCACTTAGCAATGGACAGCGGTTTCTCAAGTAAAGGTGTGTTAATTAGTGAACTGTTATCAGAATTTGGTTACGAAGGTAATACCAATTTTTAAATGAAAATTTGTTCAGCTCATCAGATGCCACTGAAGGAGAAGAAGGAGCCGGTGATAAGCTATTACAGTGTTTACCTGAATGGATTTTGCTTTGTGCCTTAAACGCTTCTTAGCTTGTTTCAAGGTACAAGGAAAGGAACTCCAGATCTGTTCTGTTAAAGTGTGTGAATAAGGAACATGAGTCAAGTGTCATAGACTGATGACCTCCTGAACTGGTCAACCAAGCAGTAGTAATTATTATGGCACATAAAAGCTATAAGGAGTCAGACTGAAAGACAAATGCCTAAATATCATTCTATTGAAGCATGGCCTTTTAGCGACATTGTTTCAGTGAAGATGTCAAGGATCAGCATCATCCTGGCAGTGGCACCTGCATTTCCATCCTTACGGGGAACTGAGTGAAAGCACAACGTCTATCTTATACACAAGAGCTGTTGTTTCTTTTCTTCACCGGGAATTTAAGAAGACTAGCAGATATTTTATGAAGCTGATTGGAATCCTCCGGTTTTGTTAATGACATTGTTTTGTCTGAGAAAGTCATTCCAGGCTCTGCTTTTTTCAAGTGTCCACATACCAGGCCTCAGAGTTAAGTATACAGAAGGCTTGCTGGGCAGCTGTAGGTGGTCCTCCTACTTGTTAAACATGACAGTTGAATGTATGAATGCATACTAATAGAGTTCAGTTAATCTCCATATCATTTAGGAAGCTAATTGGTTGGTAAGCTTTTAAGGGTCAAATACATTACTGCAAACCTTAGCCTGCACTCTGAATCACAAATGGTTAGTAACAATTTGGATTAACATGCTTCATTCCTTTCCACTATTGATATATACTTACAAAGGATCCATTGCTGCCGAGAATATCTGAGATTTGCAAAGAAAGGGACAAAGCCTGTAAATAGTTTGCAGACTGGGAGTTGGGGATTGTTGGTTAGGACAGAATGCAAAATGTCATATTTTCAATAATAAGTGATAGCCTTGGGATCTACCTTTTAGGGTATGTCAACACTACCCGCAGGATCGGCAGGCAGCGATCAAGCCAGCAGGGGTCGATTTATCGTGTCTCAACCCCTGAGCGCTCTCCCGTTGACTCCTGTACTCCACCGCCTCGAGAGGTTCAGGCAGAGTCTACGGGTGAAGACACCACGGTAAGTCGATCTAAGTACATCGACTTCAGCTACGTTATTCACATAGCTGAAGTTGCATAACTTAGATCGATCCCCCCCAGTGTAGACCAGGCTTTAGTTAGATTTGGAGCTGGATTAACTCTGTATGGGGTGAAATTAGCCCCTACTTCTGTTCACATATTAACCATAAACAGACTTTAGTTTTAATATGTTCAATGTTTGGATGAATGGTTTATTCAGACATAGCAAAAGGTATCTATCTAAACAAGACACTTCACTGCATATGTTTCTCCCTCTGGAGAAAGGATGAGAGAACAAACTACACATGATATAAGGCACAGTCACATTGTTTAAAGCACTACTAGAAGGCATTCAGATACTATGGTGACGAGCAGAATAGAATAGAATAGACATATTTTTGCCTATCGGTGTCCCAAAACTATTCACTCTGCCTATTGCTATAGCATTTGTTACTCACAATTTGCTATTTATATCGTGTGATTGGTTACCGACTATTCATATAATTTTGATGTCATCAGAAATATCTATGCCATGTGTTTTAAGATGTTCTGCTTAACAACCCATCTCTCTTAACAGGTTTTACACTGATGCCTACACCTCAGAGGCCTGCTGTTGTAGTGCCTCCCCACAAGAGGACTTGCTCGCTCAATTGCTCCTGTAGCATGGCTTCCCAAATGCTGGATTTTTCTGACAAGTTTCTTAGAGCTGATAAAAGTCTTGTTGAAATCCCGGTGAAATATACCCACTGCCTTGAAGCCAAAGAACTTAGTCACGTATATCTGGTTTTTGTACACCTCATCCAGGGAAAGACTTAACATTCTCTAACAAAACCCCACTAGTTTATCTTATATATATGAGTCTAAAATTGTCCCTGGAAATGGAATCAGAATTAAAAATGTCTAGATGCCTATTGCTTCTCTCATTTCTTTTTCTGAATAGTGGACGCAGCTTTGTCATTGTCTGTCTTCTTCCCTTTTTCCTATTGACATTCAAGTGTTAAGCAAAAATTCATGAAAACATGCCTTGGGCAATGCCAATTCCTTGCGTAACTCACATAGTAGCCTAGAATGACCCCCATCCTGTTATGGTGACTTATTCATGTTTGTTCTGTCTAGAGCATGCTGTACCATTTCCCTCCATGATCTGGAAGATGTCTTGCATGTCCTCTCTGTTTATGATCAGACTATCCTCAGATATTTCCTCTATCACATTATGATTCATCGTTTGGATTAGACATAAAACGGAGGTCCTGACCACTTGTGGTCATTAAAAATCCTCTGGCAATTTTCACAAGAGTAAGGGTGATTAAACCCCCGTGTCCTGGCCAAATTCCAACTTGAGTAATTATATTCTGCCTACCAGAAATCCCTCCTGCAGTTTCAATGGCCATGTTGTTTTCTACTTCCTGTCTTAAACTTTTGAGCAATATTGTTGAGTGCTGTTGAATAGGTATTGCTTTTCACTCCAAGCCATGCATAGCAACATTTCAGTGGTGGACAAAGTGATCTTTATACATGCTTTGTACATTAATTTATTATGCTCTTTGGGATCTGTTGGGCTGAAAGGCAGTATTTGTAAAGATGCCCCCCAAATGCATGTCCCATTCCTCTATTATCTCTTTATCCTGTCATAGAATGACACTGGATTTGTTCATAAGTGGCTCTGTTTTCTCCTTAACTTTCCCTTTGCCTAGGGTGAGCAGACAGAAAGTGTGAAAAATCAGGACGGGTGGTGGGGGGTAATAGGTGCCTATATAAGAGAGAGCCCCAAATATTGGGGCTGTCCCTAGAAATTCAGGACATCTGGTCACCCTACCTTTGTCTCAATGTAGTTACAGAATAGGTATTCTCATTTCTGGGTCTGTTTTTTTGCAAGATTCCACTATTTCCTCATAGCCACCCCGACTCCTTCATTCTGCTCTGTTATATTTCTTGTACTACTTTTTTTTACAGAAGCTATGGAATTATCGGGGTCAGACCCACAGCCGCTGTAAGCTGGCACTGGTCTATTGACCTCAGCAGAGCTATGCCAATTTACATCATCTGACCATCTAGACCATGGACTTTTTACGCAGATGGAGATTTTTAATTGAAATGCAGGTGTCTTGTTTTCCCATAATAATCTGAATGAAACTCTTCATAATGATTTCTTTCCCATAGTCACTCTGGAAACATTCCGTAATCCATAGATTACAGGATAATTCTTGCTTTTTTGTGGGCCCTATACTCTATTAGCACAATTTATCGTGTTTTAATTTTATTTTAATAATGATTTGCTATGTTGCATCACAGCATGACAAGGGTGTATTATGCATGAAGGATGGGTTCTTCAAAGATGCCTAAATCCATTAGGTGTCTTTGAAAATCCCACCCTAAATTATTATAATCACAAGGAGCCTACTACTATGAGTGTTATACAGAGGCGTTGTTATAACAGAGGTGTAAAAGAAGTTAATGTGCTCGAGTTGGGATCTAAGACAAGTAGCATTATTAGAAGAGAGAGCCAGAACTTTGGAATAGTTAACTTTTTGAACTACAGGATAGTGTGGATTTGAATTCCCAGTTCTGAGCCACTCTCTAGCACTATTTTGTTGACAGGTTTGGTCCACAAGTGAAAGGAATCAAGTGTTCCAGGTACCTAGCCTCCATGTTGCGAGCAAAGATCCCTGCCAGTCAAGACAGTGTAACTCTTGTAAGGTCAGCTGACTTCAGAAGACTTGCATCCTTTGAGCCCAAAAACTCATGAGAACTGCTCACAAGATTTCTGAGCCCTAATCCCGATAGGTTAGGGCTCAGAATCTTCAAACTGAAACAGATTCAAACCTTGCCCCCTAGGCTCATTTCTACCTATTGCTAGAACCTTGTTTCAAAATTGAAGTCGTGAGAAAATTGTCTAGGTTTCATTTTTTCTTAAAAACTTGAAACTCAGCCCAAGATTACAGACAGGTTCTCTAAGGTTTAAAACCTTTCAAGTGCAGCTGGGCCCTCTTTTGAGTCAAACTGAGCTAATTTACAGTTTTGCATTGAAAACATATGAACTTTGTGGGTTTGCCATGGTTCCAATGTGAAACCAGGTGAAACTCATTAGAAGGTTAAAGCACAGGACTGGGAAATGAATTTTGCCGATTCTATTCCTGGGTCTGCTTTGGAGGCTTCCTATGTGACCTGGGACAAGTCACTGCATCTCTCTTTGTGTCAGTTTCTCCATCAGTAAAATGGGTATAACATGATTTAGCTGCCTCATTGGAGGGATGTAAGCCTAACTTGGTTAGTTAAATGGTTTGTAAATGGTTTGAAACCCTCAGATGGAAGACATTATAGGCCTTTTCCCACTGGGCTTCATTTTGAGATCCTACAGTGAAAGTTGGGATAGGCAGAGAAAGATACAAACTGACACTGAGTGAAACCAAATCAAATATTTGTGGGTACCTCCAGGAAGCAAAACAACTGAATTTTATCCTGCTCTGTGAGTCAGACACAGACTACTTCTTGTAACAGAATGCGCTGTGGAGAACATAAAGGTTACGGTCAATTTTTATTAAAATTGTCTTTATCAGAGTCAGGCTTAAATTTCTGCCCTTGAACTGGTAGAGAATCTCTCCTTTTCACGAGCTACAGTGACAAGACAGCAGCGGACTTATTTGTTAGCAGATTTCTCCAGAAAGCCATCTATTAATGCCTGGGATTGAGTTTTTCAAGGTCACTAGCTCTTTAGTAACCTACCATCATCTTCTTTTAATTCGGTTTGTGAATCCTTGGCCTTCCTCCTCCCTTACATGCACTTTCCCCCTCTTTCTGTTCTGTTAAAGGCAGACATTACAGCTTTAAGATTTTAAGACCTTTCCCAGATGGAAAAGGTCATTTGTCTTTCACTACTCAACACTTTCTTCATGAGTTCATTTAAACATTGCCAGACATCAGAGGAACAGAAATCAGCTGTACAGTTATCTTTTTCTTATTCCCTTTGTATGTAGGTGGCAAATGAGTCTGGAACAAAACTGTTTTGGTTCCCATAGCAATTCACAATGTGTGCTTACCATAATACTGTACTCTTCCCACTCCTTATCTACACCTGTTGTTTCTTTCTTTGCTTCTATTAGTTAACAACGGTAACATCAGCATTATTTTGGATGGCATTAGATAGACTATTCCCCAGGTTGTTTGTGGTTTCTGTCTGTTAGCCGTTAGGAAAGGATGTACCCTTAATCTAAATAGTAGAAAGCTGACACTTTATTAATTATCTTCTTCCAATTGAAGCCTTAATGAGAAGTTAATTAAAGGGATGATACTATACGGCATCTGCTAATCTTGGTGCATTATTTTATATGAAAGCAGTCATCAGAATTAGTCATGTGCATTATCTTGCTGTGTGTGGTCTGGACTGAAATGGTGTGTCTGATTCCATTCAGCTACAGTGGGTATAGTTAAGATACACGTTTGATGAGTTACTCAGTTGAATCATATTTTGAGAGTTTGTCCCTCTCCCTATCTGTCTGTATCTCTAGGCTCAGCGTCAAGGGACCATTAAAAGCTTTCAGCTTCACTTTGTAGTGTGTCTGAAATGAGTAAAGTGACAGAAGTCATCCTTTCCCATGAGTTAACAGGAGCAGCTGCTGAAATGTCCATTGGCTTAGTGTTAGCTGGCATTATGTAACCTTGTAGCATTTCATTCCATTTTGGTGTGGAGAACACTGGTTCTGCATCTGGCTGCTGGGGGTGTCTGCTTGAATCAGAGCTATGACCATCAGAACATGCAGCTCGACAAAGATAAAGAGAGCCATTGTCTTCCCATCCAGTGACAGGAGAGACACATTGCTTGCAAAAGGACTTGTGCCAAGCTAAAGAGCACTACTCAGTCAGTCAGGGAATCAGAGGATCCCCTGGTTCATGCACTGTGGCTGCTCTGATATTCAGAAAGCTGTTGTTCACTGCAGGTATTGTATCTGGTAATGCTTCTTTAATTCTTTCCTTCTTTCTTCTGTTTCCTTTTACTCTTGTCCTAAGACATGTGCCAGGTATAGTTGAGTCTGAGAAAGTAACTTGTGGATCCTTCTTTCATTCTGGGTGGCCAATAAACTCCTCCTTGTTTCATCCTCTCCTGCAGAGGAGGCAGATGCAGTCACTAATTTCAGGCAAGGAAGATGGCCTAATGATCCCTCTTCAAGGTCAATGTTGTTGCATAAATCATCTAGTAGTGGTTGCTATAAGAGCAGCGCAGTTAACCAGAGACTGAGTGGTGTAGTGTTACAAAGCAGGGCATGCAAGTTGCCTGCTTAAATCACTGAAGCATTTTAATTGACATTCGCTGACTCTCCCTTCTTCTCCATGCTGTATGTAGTTGAGTGAGTGCCGCTGGTGCTGGTCTTGGAGGTCGTTCTGTGAGCATTGCTATCACTTCTGCATTTGGCTGTTTCAACAGTACAGTCCTGTAGAATTTATCTGGAAACTTTATCTATTCGCTGCTAAGGGGCAAATGGAGGAACACTGTCATTTGTTCATGCACCAGGGAGAACTGTGAGTTAGCCTAGCTCAAGTGAGAGCAGTTGGACTGTGAAATAACACTGGTGCTGCACTCACTCATGTTGGCAGTAAGACTTCTGGTGGCCCATCCCATGGTTCTTGGTGGTGCAGTAAGACTTCTGGTGGCCCATCCCATGGTTCTTGGAGCCACTGAATGAATTCTTTCCCAGTGAATTGTGGGGAAAGTAGTCTGTACATTTTGGGCACACGGAGAATTGTGGGAAGGCTTTGGAGAACGTAAAGCCCTTAGATGGTGCTAGCCTGGATCCACAGTACAGAGTGGTATTGTTAGCAACTAATGGAGTTGTGCTCACTTGAATTTTAGACTATCACTCCATTTGGGCCAGTCTAATCTAGTTAAAAGCGTCACCACACATTGATTAAGGGTTGGTGTGTGTGGAAGGGATTGAGTTAGGGACAACACTCGAGTGATAATATGTTAACTTTGCAGTGAAGACAAGCACATTGTGTTTATGGGATTCGTGCTTCTAAACCTCTGAGGGGATTTTGCAGATCTCTCTCTTTCCCTCAGACCCAAACATCTACCATATCTGGAAACAAAAAAGGCATCTCTCTAAAGATGTTTCAGACATCCCATGATGGTTTAGTTAGCTTCAGCAATCCACTAAACTGCCAGTAGGTAAGTATTCTTTTGCTGCCCGTCATGCTATGTTGCTCGTCCCCATTCAGATAACTGTTTCACAGAACTGCTTCCCTGTATGTAGTGTTCAGAGTGGTTGTAAAGAGTTGCTAGAGGAAGCCATTTGCAGTGCCCAAGACATTTTGTTGGTCCTTCAAAACAAAGGAACTATGCTACCTGTTTTGAGCACCATCTACTGGCACCTTCTCTAGTAACTCTTTCCATGTATACAGATGTGAGCACTCCTGTAATGTGCAATATTCCTGAAGGAAACAGTGAGTCAGTGAATGAAAAGGTGCAAGACAGGAGAGCGTGAACCCAGAGCTGGAAGATAATTACTGGTGAATATCAACCCAAAGTGCACGTGTGCACCTTGCATCTAGCCAGGCATTTTGTTACTAAAATTGCTAGTCATATTGAAACAAATAAACATTTATACTTGAAAGGTGCTACTCTCATGAGGGAGTGTGGTTTAAGAAGCATGGCAAAGTTTGCTTACTGTGCACTAGAGTCTGCCATGTTTGTTCATGTTAAATGGTACCTCACTCTATCAATAGCCCCATTGATTTCAGTAGTTTGCTATCTTTGTCCTGAACGTTCAAATAGTGGGAACTGCCATCTTCTAGGTTGTGATTTCCATAAGCAGTGCACCTGGAAGCGAGGCCTCCAACAATGACACAATTGGATTGGAGGATACTAAATGTTCTAGGGCTCTGTTGCCATTTCTGGAGGGAAAGTGTGGTCTCTCTCTAGAACAATGTATAATCTGGATTATTTCCAGGGTGAGGTTTTCTGTTTTTGTTTTTTGTTTAATTTCTCACTGTTCACTAGCTGTGTTGGATAAGTGATGAGCTGTGGATACCAGCTGGCCTCAATTTGGTTCCCCGTAAGTACAATTTGTCCCACATTCTAGTTTGCATGTACAGAATAAGGGGACTTCCTTTTGTCCAGGATCAGGTCTGAACTGACTCTTTGCATCAGATATTAGTGAGGCACATAAAAAACAACCCCCATAATATATCTGATGACAGGTGTGAGGAAGGGAAAGAAGTTCTCATAACCATTTAATTCCTCATGCAATAACAACTTTTGCTAACTGATTGCAATTGAAACCATTCCATGCCTCCTTCTTTTTTTTCGAGCTGAAGATGAATTTCAGGAGACACCAAAAGCACTTTATGTGCTAGACTTTGCTTTCTTCACTCAGAGGAATTTCAAGGTAACCTCACAGGGTTTCATTTAAAAACAGGAGTGCAGAAAGAAAATACTGAGGTTTGAGACCACTGTCTCTGTTAGTTTATTAAAATATTAGTCTTATAGGCGTGTTGTGTTGATTTGCTTTCCATAGTGTTTAAAAATAGCTGCGAGAATAATGGGTTTCATCAAAAATCATTAGCTGGGATGTTACTTTAAACCACAGAACAAAGTGTCACAGCCAGATTAAACAGGCCACAAAGCACTCACAGTACACACGTACAGTTAGCAATTTATTTATGTATATTTTAACCATGGAAAATGCTAAAAGATATCACCATCTTTTAATGCAGATTGGTCAGAACTCTCAAGAAAGGTCAGCTTGTTCAAAGCGGCTGGAATTTGCATCTAGTGACATTAAAAGGCTCAGGTATTTATAGAGATTTGCCTGGGTCTCTACAGCACTAGGCAATTGAATGAAATTGCACAGATGAAAGGGCATTTCAGTCTAACAGCTGCAAATAGCTGTAGTGTAGTGAAGTGCTAAATGATGTCATGTTAAGCAGGATGGTTGTCTAACTTAAGGATGGATTTTAATTGTGGAAGGGATAAGGAGATCACATGGGAAGCTGCTGCTTCTTTTCTGTTTTCTGGTTAATGATTGTTGAATGTTTTACTCCTTATGGAGTGCAATCCAAACTGCACATCCTTCTTTTCCAAGCTGCATGGTCTCCACTTGTATCATCTGGCTACTGTGATGCAGGATGGGGTTATTTTAGTTAATAAACTTGGACAGGTGAATCAGAAAGCAGAAGTCATATGAGGAGACTGATGGGAATAAAAGTGATTGTGGCTAAGTCCATGTGATCCTAATGCTGGTCCTTTTGTTGAATCTTTGGTGGGAGATCCAACCTTGATCCCAGAGGCTAGGAGGGAAAAATATGAGACTTCTATGATGAAAGGGAAAATGTTTATGAAATTCACAAAACAATAGTGGGGACTGTGGCCAAAAGGAGCAAAACCCTGTGTAAAATGCTATGAAATTCCAGGAAATTCTCTATCTTCTTCCTTCAACCATATGAGCACCCTTACCTTCCAGTTTAATGTAAATAGCCAGACTGACATATGAAAGGTGCTTTCTGCTTATGGAAACTTCATAAATCTGCACAGAGCAAAAGAAGTGGTTTGTGCTACTGAACGGAGTGGCGTGTGCTACCGAACAAAAATGGAGGAAAAGGGCCCTTTGCATCAGTTCTGTTTGTGTGTATATTTTCACTTTTCAGCACTTCCCAGTGTAGTGCGACACAGAGCAGCTATGTAGTTGTTCTTTACATCAGTTTTGCAGTTTGATACAGATGACCTGCAAATGGGGTGCCCTTAGGAGACTTGCTATCTAAGCCAAATTTGAATGGGATATTATCTTCTGAATGGTTCAGGTACCTTCCTGTGCCAATGCCTTGAAAAGAAATGCAAGAAATGGACCAAATACTGAAGCTCTTCCTTACTCAGATAAATTCCCTATAGCATGACTAGGCAGAGACTCAGGGGAGATTGCTGATAGTAATTTGTCTATATATATATTTAGAAAAAATATTAAATGCCTTGGAACTCTACTATTGTTCCCATAGGCCCTAAGCCTGCAAACACTTAAACACTTGCAAAATTTTACTCACGTGAGTAGCTCCATAGAATTCAATGGTAATACTTATGTGAGTAACATTACATACTATAGATTGAAATTTTTCCAACAGAACAATTTGCAGCAGAAAATGCTGATTCAACTGAATCAAAGCATTTCATGGGAACATACTGATTTTGTTGAAATGTTCAATGGGAAACTGTCAAAACTCTTGATTTCAATATGAGCAAACCATTTTGGTAAGGTCAGTACATTTTGTTTCAACTGTATCATTCTGATTTTTCTATGATATGATATTAGTAAAAAAAGGACATTCCAACCATATTAAAATGAAATGTTTCACTAAGGTTGTTTTAATGTCTTTCCCATACGAAATATTTCAGAATTGTTCTTTTTTATGGTAAATTTTGAAAATCTGGCTCTCTGTTCTGATCTGGAAAGAAAACAAATTTTGGAATATTGGAATTTTCCATAGACCAGAAATTCCCAGTGAATTAAGGCAATATTGTTTATTCCCAATAATAAAAAGGACTGAGAATTACTGACTGCTATATCACCACCTGTGCCTTGGTTGGCATGGACAACCTTAATCCTGACATTTCCTAGCTTTTGGATGCTTGCTTTGCCATCTTAACATTCATCTAATGTAGGCTTGTGTTAATACCATATTGAAATAGGCTGAGGGCCTGTGATTTTGTTGTATTTACACTCTACTCCAGCTACCTTGAATAGGCAGTTCTTCTTAAGTAACAACTCTAAAGCCAGCAAAGAGTCCTGCGGCACCTTATAGACTAACAGACGTATTGGAGCATGAGTTTTCATGGGTGAATACCCACTTCGTCCGATACGTCCAATACGTCTGTTAGTCTATAAGGTGCCACAGGACTCTGCTGCTTTTACAGATCCAGACTAACACGGCTACCCCTCTGATACTTAACTCTAAAGCCAGCTTCCGGCTCTAGGCACCAGCAAAGCAAGTACATGCTTGGGGCGGCATAAATCCAGGGGCAGCAGTCAGGCCATTCTTTCTTTTTTTTTTTTGACTTGGGCAGTTGTGCTCTCAGAGCTTGGGGAGGCCAAAATCGAAGAACCGGCCCTGCTTCCAAGTAGATTTCAGAGTTAACACCTCACAGACATGAAGTGGGCAGCTGACCTCTCTCAGAGTCTGTTGCTTCAGATTATCTGGTTGAAGACTCAGGCAGACAGCACTACATTGTTTTACATTAGTTTCCCATTTGCAAGCTTTTCTTCACAGCCTTAAGGTTGAAAAAACCCATTTTTTTCAAACTTGAAGCTTAGATTCTAGACCTGGGCCAAGGATATCAAAACTATTGTCTAAAGCTCCAAGATGCAGACCATGGTTAACAGCTCTGTTCCTCTGGCACAATGGAACTTTCTACCATAAAGATAAAGCTGGTCTGTGCAGGAGACAGAGCTTTCTTGGGGGCCAGCCTGAGGCTGTGGAATGAATGCCCCCAGGCACTAAGGGCTATTGTATATCTCACCATCTTCCGCTCCAAGTGCAAGGCTATGTTCTTCATTCTGCCTTCTCCACAACAACCAAATAGGAACACAGACACACACACATATAAATCCTAATCCCAACCCAACCAACAAACCCACTCCAAAACCAAACCCCCTTACCTAAACAAACACAACTTGCACACTCTTCCCCCCTGATGAGGGGATGAGAGAAAAAAAACCACATGTGACAGATGTTAGTCACAGTGCTTAGTGAACTATTGGAAGGTGCTCAGATATACTACTGCCTATATGGAGCATGATAGAAGATCCTATATAGAACAGAATAGATGACAGTTCTACAACAGGCAATGGTTTCTGAAGCAAATTCCATAGTCATTGAATAGTGAAATACAAGAGCCCTGTTTTAAAATAACACAAAGGTTTCCATTACAATTGTGTTTGCTTTTAGTTAGATGCTACTTCTATTACATGGTCAGCTATTACTTAGGACAGTGATTACTGTATACAAATAATTGGATTGAATGTTTCATAGTAGGTCAAGTCATTTCACTGCCTTGTGCCTCAGTTTTTCCATCTGTAAAATGGGGGTAATAATATTTAACCACACTGTAAAGGGATCTCTGGATAAAAAGTGAGAAGTATTTTAATAATAAAATGTATTATAATTATTGCTACTTTGATATTTGTTACAGGATAACAGATGATTTTTAGTTTACCATAAGCCTGGTTTTCAGAGGAGCTGAGCACATCCCATTGACTTAGCAGGTGTTGCAGATGGAAAATCAAGCCTAATAGTTTACAATGCTCATTTTCAAGAAAGAACATACAATTGCAAGAGTGCATAACCTGGATTCGGCTAAAATTCTCCTAGGAAGTTCTCACAGGACAATTTATTATTGTTGGATTAAACTCCAACTTCAGTTTTAAGTTAATCAGAACTTCAGAGACATATATCAAGCTTCTTTACAAG